>NC_056738.1:66177897-66477897 GCF_019279795.1 Protopterus annectens
TTTTCGATCTGTCAAATGGAAATTATTTTTCTGTTCGACATATTGATAGTAAACATAAATACATATATATCTATATATATATATATATATATATATATATATGTGTGTGTGTGTGTGTATATATATATATATATATATATATATATGTATGTATATATATATATATATATATATGTATGTATATGTATATATATATATATATATATATATATATATATATATATATGTCCAACAACTTGTTAAACATTGAGTAATCAGATGGAAACTGATTGAGCATAACACATCAGTCAGCAGATGATCAAAAAAAAAAAAAAAAGAAAAAAAATCTTGCTTTTTGTAGGGGGCAAGCCCCCTGCACCCCCCCCCCCTATGTGGGGGAGCTGTGTCCTCAAATCCACTGCTAATTATATATACCAACTCTGAAATTGCACTACAGTAAAAATTACATTGCAGTAATAACTGAGAGTGTTAGATGGGTAATAGCTAAAAGCAAGACCATGCTAGATAGGTTAGTAATGGTAAATTTTCACAGACTCCATCAAGATGGTCTGAGCTAACTTTAAAAGTTTAAAAGAATATTATAAATGAAAAAAAAAAAACAGAGGGCTGCATATTAATAACAGACAGTACCTGAGTCTGTGTTAGGTAGAAAATCATCTGGCAAATGTATTTATTGAAAAAGCAGGAATGGAATTCAAGCAGGAGATCTGAAGGCTGAGTCTTGTCAACATATGAACAGCTAAACATCTAAGTCAACTGCACTTCGTTGTTTTAACACATCATACAGGTGTAGTCAACTAATTAAATTTATGGTAAGTAGACATGTCTATAACCCACACAGTAGAAGGCTGCTAACAGAACTCAGCCTCTGACAGACCATATTCCACTCATGTTACATCACACAAAACCATGTGAGGATGTAGGATTTTGGTCTGCTAACACTGAAACTAGTCAACCAGATTATACAAAATTAATGTTGAGTTAAACTTTCCAGAGATATAGGCTATATGGAAATATGGAAATTTTTAAAAAGGAAGATAAAGGCAAAATCCTTGGGTACTAAAAAACAACAGATATAATTCCTAGTATCAAGAGAAGAATATGTGTTTAAACATAGAAAAAGTCCTAGAGACAATATAAAGAATCAAAAAGAGCAAACTGAAATTCTATGGCAAATAAAAAAAAGCAAGAATACTGAACATAAACTCCTGCTATTTGAAGGTATTATAAACAAAAAACTGATTGCGCTAAAAGTGTTAGATCTGTAAAATATCTAACCAGATAGCCGAAACCTTTGCAACATTTTCCCACCCTAACAGATACTGAGAGGATTTCCTAATAATACATTAAATGTCATTAGCAAAGTAATCTATGCATGTTATAAAGATTTATATAATCTTCCTATAATATAAATACCCAAGAAACAGATGCATTTTTGTTAGAAGCAGATACCACCCAATTCATATGTGATGAGTAAGAAGTCAAACAGGTTTTTGACTGAAAATCTGAAAACTGATCTGATTGACATATAGAGCTAAACAACCAAATCAGATATATTTTATTATTTTAGCATGCTTCACATGGCTAGCCAAGAAATTAAAGTTATGACTATTCAGACTTTTAGACTTGCTTTAAATATGAAGAGCCCCTGGTAATGATGAATTAGCTCCATAAGAAAAAGGTTATGTGATGCATTACCCAAATGGTTAAATAAAACACAACAGGTCAATTTCCAATATCTTTGATTCTTGCTAAATTAGAAAAAATATTAACAAAATTGTTATCACTTGACTTAGACTACTCCTTCACAAACATTTCCACCATAACCAAGCAAGTTTTGTGAAAAAAGAGAGAGTAGATCTGATTTTTCGAGGATGGGTAAAATACAGCAGTCAGTTGTCCTGCAAACACCACAAGTAGCATCTTCCTTCAACTTTTACAAAGCCTTTGGCTCCTCATAAAAAGTTCCTTTGTAGGATTTTAGAAGGATTCAGAATTCATGAAAATTGTATCATAGTAGTTAAATGTCTGTATTTAATCCCAAGCAATGGGTAGTCTCTCTCCCCCTTATTTTAGCTAGACATGTATAACACAGAAGTCTCCCTCTTTCACATGTGTTATTTTTACTGGAAGCTGAAATACTGGCCATTTATGTTAAACAGCTCTGCAAACTGAAAATAAATTATGAAAAGCAAGGCACATGTACGAGAAAAATCAGGGATGCTTTATAAAACTCTGCAAAGTTGACAGGTATGAGTTTTGCAGAAGGTCCAGATTTTCCTTATATTATGTTCTGTTCTTTGCAAAACACATTATGGATGGTGTTTTCATCATATGCCAATAGAAAAATGTGACTGCTCAACAATAACTTAGTGCCTGGACTTTGTTCTATTGGAATATGTCGGATTTACAAGGGGCATGCTGAATGGGCGGTCCATCAGCATGCACATTTTTGAATAGTTTTGACCCTTTATTGTATAATTACTAAGATAAAATAAAAATTTTCTATTTGGCATTATGATCACATAACTGTAATAGATTTATATACTTTGTATTCATTGCTATGACTATTTGGTGCACTCAGTCTAGAATCTGTGCTATGTGAAATTTCTTTTCATTAAAAAACAACAGTGGAATTGTATTCTTAAAGTGTTAGGATGCATGTTTGTGTATGATCGTTTTGATGGTTATTTTTGGAGAATAGAAATGCATGACATTTAAGGTAATATATCAAAGTATAATTCCCTGAATATGAGTTAAATATATTGTTGAACAATCGGTTTGCTTGAATAGCTATAGCATTTCCATTTGTGAAAGAGAAACATTTTGTGTTTGACCAATGTGAAAAGAAATGTACAACAGTGATTAAGGTTCAGCACAGCTTAAGACACTGCATGCATATGTTAATAACATGCTTGGGAAAATAGTCATTTACTCTTTAAAAGCTGTAGAATAGTCAGACAGCTGTTCCTTTGTAGCTCCTAGGAAGAGAGACTTTCTTCTATTTATGGAAAGTAAAAAAGTTACATAATCCTTTTTTCAGCTGTTGTTCTAGCAGCTGACTTAGCTTCAGATTTTCTAAAAGGGTAGGCCAAGAGTAAGCATATGTTAAAAGCTAAGGTATACATGAATAACAAGTGGACCCAAGATTGCACTTGTATTTCAAAGAAAATCATAGTCTGATTCCAGAGAAAGTGTTTAGTTGAGTATGGCCATTGGATAAAGTGTATCTCTAACCTAATATGCTTCTGCTACATGGTTTACTTGGGTAGATGGAGATGACTGTCCTAATTCTGTCTTCATTGGCCTGATTCAGTAGATTGTGTGTATGTATGTATGTATGTATATATATATATATATATATATATATATATATATATATATATATAAAATATAAACTCACACTTAAAATTAAAGGTTCTCTTTCCATATATCAATGCAAACCGCCATGTTTTGTGTTCTTTTAATCTATTAGTAATTTTAAAAAGAACAACATAAAAAGTGCAAACAGTCTAGAAACAGACAGTAAAAAGTCGAACAAGCCAACCCATAACTTAACAACTGCCCATAAAAACTCAGTGTTATGATGTTTGCCAGCTATGCCAGGAGAAGTAGGGTAGTGGACATGTAACATATGCCAGCACAGCTAGCTGGAAGTTTGTAAAGAATTGTATGTCATTTGTATGTCAAACTGATTTGTACAGACACTTATGTTGAAAAATGTATTTGTAAAGCTGCTTGTGTTAAAAATGTACCAACAGTGGGTCCTGACTGTATTGTAACTGATTAAATGTATATGTTTTAACAGAGGATACTGGAAGATAAGAGGTTAATCTCAGTCTAGCTAACTTTGAAAAATAGTAATAAATTAAATTACTAATTTAGGCCATAAAGATTGTATGTTACAGTTCTGACTGCAACCAGAGATGAAATGTCTATGCTAGAGAATGTTTTATTAGCTCCTGTAGGAAGAGTCAAAGTTTTTTTATGGTTTTATAGCTTCCAGATGCTATAACACATCTCAGCAAAGCTCTATCTGTGTGTATGGTAACACATATGTGCTACATCCTGCCAGCTTCTAGCCAAGGGGGTAATATGGGAAGCAGAAATCATATGGCCAGATGTATGAGATGTCATTCTGTAATCTAGGACAAAAATGAATTTTAATACTAGATGAGACTGAAGTCTCATTGCAGTCCATACTTGTAACTTGACAAAGAAGGGTCTGTTACCCACTTCATCCTGCCTTGCTCTAGTAAGTGGACCAGGGAATAGTAATTCTTTAGATCAGTCAGGAAAATATAGTGTGATTAATTAAGTACTGTTTTTCTATTCATCTGTTTTATTTTAATATTTCCTGTGACTGAAACTATGGTGTTTATTGTAAATAGATATTTAGTATTTTCATGTTCTTTCATTTGTTATTGTTAAATATAGTGAAAGTTTTCATTGTGGCTGGTCATTTAGAGAATATTTTAAACTTCCTATTTGGTGACTCTGTGGCCACTCCTGAAAGCCTTACTGCATTGGCCAAACACTACCATTGGTATTAATATTAATTTTACTCAGTATAATTGGGTACCCTTGTAAGAGCCTTAGAGCAGCTGGCTTTGGACTGTCTGGTGGCAGTGTAACTACCTTATCATCTGGGCAGAAGGGGGCATAGCTAGTAAATCTGTGCCAGCCTTTCCTAAGTGTGTGTATTTATGTGTGTGAAAATCAAATCTCAAAGAGTGTGTATGTCAACTGCTTGGAACAGGGACACAAAGTACTGGTTTCACAGAGAGAGTGGTGGAGGACTTGGCTTGGACACTCGGCTGAGGACTCAACTCTATGTCTGTACCAGTGGAGAGTCTTATTGAGGATCTGGAGAGAAAGGGAAAACCAGCCCCCGGACTGAGTGTGTTCTCTGTGCGCTCTTAACGGAAATTGTGCTTGATGCAGAGATCTGCTTCTGAAAATACTGGGTGTATCCATTTTTATTCCAAGTGAATGTCCCTTTCCAGTGTCAGTGACGAGGATTCATGCTCCTTGGTTACTGGCCCAGAGTTGGGACATCACACTCAGTTTTATTTTTGAGATTACCTGCTTAAAATAAAACAACTCATCAGTTATTTTAAAATTCAGTCCAGCAACAGCAGCAGTTATGATTAAAAACATCAGATAATTCCACCCAAATTACATAACAATTCTGTTAAAGATCACTGCCTGTATATCTAAACCAGGAATCCAAGTATGCTTGTCATGCTCTTCCTATGTTAGCTTTATCCTCTGTGGTACTAGTTTCATTCATAAAATTATAACAACCTTTTGAATATCCGGAGAAGTCTCATTTTTACATTTCTAATAATTGTCTTCTTGCATACTTTCATAAATAAATTAGAAGACTATTAAGTTGCTGTTAAACTGAATCTATCATCTAGCCCTATCAAAAATCATTGGTTGTGCAAAGAATTTATTTACTATTTCATGTAGTTACTCCTTAAACTTCTTTAAGGCCTAGCAGTTTCCAAAGCATGTGCAGCCAAGTATCTCTCATATTGCCATTATACCTCCAAAAATAGTCTGTCATCCATTGGTAAATATGTTAAAATCTAGACAGCATATAAGTGTACTTACGTAGTCAATTCCAAGCAAAAATCCTTAAATGTCATTGCCTTAGTTGGATAATTAATTAGCAAGAGAACAGATTTCTAAGCCATTGCAGAATTTTCTCTTACCACCCTATTAGCTCTAGTATCCCTTAATTTTTGGGCTATGAATATTCTTTATTCTCATATCATGTATAGGTTTTATTAATGACTAAAGTGATCCTCACTTGCTTAAAACAAGAGAGCATCTATTACAAGCTGTGAATCTTGATGTTAAGTATATGTAATTTTCCTCACCATTGCAATCAGTTCACCATATTCAGTTTCCAAGTCTCATTCTGATTAAGTTCAGTTTTTATGTCCCTCAGGTCCTTATTCTTTTCTCCCTGCCTTAGTTGTTCCCAATAAACTATAGGGATCTTTCTTTTCTTCATATGTCCACTTCTTAATCTTTCCTATTTCCTTTCTTTATGTACCCAATTTGAAATTAAATAGTTTTCCCATCTTAGCATTTCTTCCCATTTTATCCACATTTTTAGAGGTTTACCTTCATGTGTGCGTATTGCACAAGGGCGAACAGCAATTGTCTGAAAGGCAGTTTACAAAGTTTGCAAACACAGAATGGAAAAAAGGATTGAATGTGCAATGAGCGAATGCACATTGACATTCGTTCGTTGCACATTCGGTATTTAGGGGCAGATTGCACTATAAGTGGGGATCAGGAAATGGTCCCTTTCCCCACTGTAGTGTGATCTCAGAGTTAGAATATTAAAGTAGGGGGGTGTGGGGGGTGCAGGAGGGCTTGCCTCCCCTGCTTTACACTTCATTAATTTTTTTTTTGACATTTATGTTAGAAAATCAGCAAATCTGCTTTTCAATTTGCTGATTTTCAAACATTTAAAACCTTCGCTGTTTTCATTTTCGTGGTTCCGATTCACTCATATGTGCAATCGCACCACTGTGTTTCGCTGTTATAAAGGTAATCCTTTTTAGAACAGCTATTACTTTTTTCATGAATAGACTGGGTTTAGCATCTCTCTTTAAATAATAAACAAAGACACCTTTGTTAATTCTTCATGATTTTGCTCAGAATTAAACGCAACAGTTTAAACTGGGCCACCTCATAACAGGATTTTGGAAGAGGTACTGTCAGATCCTTGACTTGCCTACACACCCTTGGTTTGGTAACACTCCATATAAAACCAGTCATAATATTTTTAATCCCTTTGCAAAACAAAAAAAAAAAAGTTTGAGGGGGTTCTACCAGGAAGTGCTGATATGTGTATAACCAGAGAACAACCATAACAAATTTAAAGCTTGACCCTGCTGTTCCAGTTCCAGCATTGGCATTTTTTATCTCTTGACTTCTGATTTGATAGAGTGTGATGTTTTTTCATATGTTGTTCATTAAGGCTGCCAGAGAAGAGCCAAACCATATACCCAAGTATTTATTGTTCTGTGAACTCCACAGATATGGATACGTAGATTTAAAGTCTGCATCAATTATATAATTAATTACAATACTTGCCCTAGTTTTGTCCTTTTGTTGACATTCACCTTATAGCCAGAGATTTTACAAAAGCTATGAATCTCACTAAGCATTGCTGCTGTGCCCTCTCTGGCCTGGTTATGATAAGTAAGTCCAACATCCATGTATAAACAGATTTTGATCTCTGTTTGAATTTGAAGACCCTTAAAACAGATTCTATAATATTTTCCACAAATGACTCCAAATAAAGACAAAAAGCAATAGTGTTGAGGAGAGAATCCCTGCCTCATCCCTATTGTTTACAGAAAACTGTGAGAAAAGATGAATGGATTTTTAACTCTGGTTTCAAAACTGATAAATTTCAAATAGCAACCTTAAAAAATTCTTAGTAATCCCAAATATTAACAAAATCTGCTTGAGGTAGATTCATTCTGTAGTTCAAAATCATAAGACCAGCAAACAGTGGCTAGATTAATCAAAACTGTTTATTTCCTTGTGCAAAAGCACATAAAGAGTAAAAAACAGACCAGTTTCAGCTATACTGTCATTTAGCCTTCATCAGTGTGAATAAAATACAACCATTTTACTCTTTATATATAATTAGAAAATGAACATGTGACCAATTAAAGGTGCTCATTTAATCCATGTTTGAATAAACCACCTAACTTAATGATCTATTTTTTTCTCCTTCCCATTTAATATTTCATGCCAACCAGATTTATTGGATCTGGACCCACCTATTCTATCAATCACTGTAAAGCTGAACACAGCATTTTTATGCAGTATGGTGTGTTTATAAAGGGCATTGATTAGTTTGTGGTGTTTGCTGATGTCTAATTGATATATATTGTATCTGCATTTATGTATTTATCTGTCTATCTATGCTATAATATCTACACTCAAAAATATCTAAACTCAAAATATCAACAAAATCTAACTACATCCAAAACCAGTGTTTTTGCAGGCACCTTCACACGCCCTGCTAATTATATGTACCAACTCCAAGGTCACACAAGAGTGGAGAAAGGGGATAAAACCTTCCCTAATATAACTTCAATTTTGTTGATATTGCATATTTAGATATTTTTGAATTTTGATATTTTTCAGTCAATATTTTTGATGTTGATATTATACTATTTAAATTATGTTAAGAACATATATATCGGGACTATATGAGCGAAGTTTTGTAATATCGAACATTAAAAAAAGAAAAAAAAACAAAAACAAATTAAAACACATATAAGCAGGGGGGCAACCCCCCTGCACCCTCCAAATGGGGGGCTGCACCCCCACACCTCCCACTATTAAAATATACCAACTCCAAGATAGCACTACAGTGAGGAAAATGGAATATTCCCATTCCGCTCTATATGGAGATCTCAGTTTAAGTGTTCGAAGTTTTAAAACATTGATCATATGATTTCGGTCATATGTAATTCGAAGTTCTAAACTTCGATCACTTAAATAGGACCTTTATATATATATATATATATATATATATATATATATATATATATATATGGGTCTACTTTAGTTTACTGAAATTACAGATAACCGAAACTTAAATCATCAAGATGACAACATTGAAACATCAGTACAACAAAGGTTTACAATACCAAAATTCATACCACCAAACAACCAGCTGCGGATGTTATACACCACTCCCAACACCCTACACTCTCTAATGAAGACAAACACAACACCTTCTCTTTTTTCTCAGAAGAATTACCAGCTGAAAAATCCTCAGCATATACCACATAACTTCCCATCAATTACAGTCTACATTAAAGGGACAGACGTCTATTTCACATATTCAAAACTGTCAAAAAAATACAAAATCTACCCCTCTTTTTACATTTTTGCAGGGGGCAAGCCCACCCCCATGCCCCCCACACCCCCTACAAATTATATATACCAACTCTGAGATCACAATACAGTGGGAAAAGGGCAAATTTCCCTATCCTCACTGTACCACAATCTCCATTCAGAAGCTCTGACTGCTGTGTTACATCGGCATGCTGATAATCCTTTTCAGAAGAAAACAATGATGCTGTTGTTGTCTAGGGTGTCAGGAGTGGTGTGTAACATCCACAGTTGGTTGGTTGTTGTTGAGTTTTGTTATTGTAAACTTTTGTTGTACTGATGTTTCAATGTCATCTTGACAGTTTAAGTTTTGGTTATCTGTAATTTTGGTAAACTATAGTAGAACCATATATATAAACTGGTGCAAGGTTTGATTTCCTCAACTTCCATTGCCTAACTGTGTGACTATGAGCAAGTCACTTAACCAGACACCTCTCCTGGGCTGAGTCTGAAAAAGGTCCGTGGAGATCAGTGCTCTAAAAAAAGAAAAACAAATACATAAATTAATGAATATGTGCATATGTATGTATATGTATACACACACACACACACACACACACACACACACACACACACACACACACACACACACACACACACACACACTATTTACCCTCTCCATCTAACAGGCTGTGCTATGTCTACTTGAGTAAAAGGTAAACTGTGTTTCACTAACTGACACAATACATTAGTCAATGCAATCATATTTTAATAATGAGTTAATTATCTCCCCACCCATGAGACCATGAACATCTTGTGTCCAGCAATAGTATTTGTGCTTTTTGTCACTATGTTTCAGTCTCCCAGAGATATAAAACTAACCCTTCCTGAAAGTTTAAAGGGGAGGTTAAAGGGGAGGCTATCACCCCCTCCCAGTATTTATCTATGCAAACCCCGGAGGCATGTAAACACAAAAAATAACTGTAATTCCTACATCTTCCTTGTCAATCATTTGAGATATCCTGTATTGAAAAAAGAACGAGTCCTGAGTAATAATAATAATAAAGTAAACTCTCTCTTTCTTACCCCAGTAAGTGCTAATGCTCTAGTGTCCCATCTTCCTTTGAATAATGTTGCGTGCTAAACTTTATCTAGATATGCCTGCTGCAAAGACCACTATCCATACACTAGTTTGTTTTTGGCACTGAAACTTCATTGGCTAGGTTAAACTGTTTACTCTTCATAACATTATTTTGAGGGATTTACCCATAGTTACTTTTAGGTATCCTGACATCCCCCAAACTGCCACAGTTTACCTTTAACCCTTGTATGTCTTCCCTTTTAAGATGTTTTACACATCTTATATTTGTAGTGTTGGCACTTTTTTCACAGTATGAAAAATGGCAATACCTTTGACTCTGTTTATATTTAAATTAATCCAAGTCAGTGTCCTGCCAGAGAGGGATAAAGCCTTTATACTTAAATTAATCTAAGTCAGTGTCCTGGCATAGAATGGGACAGATTAGGAACAAACTCTCCCTGAAGGAGTGTGACATGGAGCTGGGAAGCCTTGATATCCTCACTCTCATGACCCTTATTGGAATAAGTCTTGGGGGGAGACTTGAGGAGTAGACAGACCTGGCAAATAAGGACAGGCACCAAACGTCCACTGATGATCAACCTTGGGGACAAAACGAAGAGAGCAAAAAACCCACATCTTTCATGCCCAAGGTTGTTTCAGAGTTCATGTTGAATCAGGCCATCAATCTCCCTGTTTTCTATCCAGATAAAAAAAAAAAAAACAATGGAGAAAACATTATATACACTCTGGGTGTGTATAGGCTATTCAAGTACTATTTTGACAGAATGAAGTCCTTTAGTAAAGCTAAACAGCTGTTTACTTCCTATTTTGGGACTCAGAAAGGTCAACGTATGTCTAAACAGTCTATTGCTATATTGATTTGTTACTCTCAGCATGGAATATCCATTCCAGATAGTGTTAAGGCACATCCTACTAGAGCTTAAGCTTCTACGATGGCATAGCGTAAAGAAGTAGACTAGAAGGATTCTAGAGGCAGCAACTTAATCTCCTCCATCCATAATTTTAGAAAGCAATATAAACTGGATTCCTTTTCCAGGTCCAGAGCAGGGTTGCTTAGACCATTCTCCAAGGACTTCTGGACCGTTGTCCTTCCTCCACCTCTCAGGCTGGAGAAGCTATGGTAGACTACCCACAGGCTACTGCAACAGAGAATGATGAACATAGTATAATTGTATAAGTTCCACCTACCCATAAAGGGTGACTGTTCGAATTGTTCACTGCTGCTACACCTGCACCAACCTGCCACCACCACCCTTATTGTATATAGTTTTTGTGGGGTTGCAATGTTAGATTTTCTTAGGTATATCTTGGTTTGTTCAGGATGAGTTTCCAATTATTTCTTTAGAAGCAAGAAAGTCCTGAAGATTTTGTCACTCTTGCTGTTTATAGAGTTTCAAGCCGCGGTGGTACAGCGGTAGTGTTGTTGCCTCACAGCAAGAGGTTCTCCTGTTCGATTCTCGGCTGGAGTGCCTTCTGTGTGCAGTCTGCATGTCCTCCCCGTGGTTGAGTGGCCTCCAAAAGACATGTGTGAATGGGCGTGCCTTTGCTGAAGGTTGGGCATCAGGCTGGCAATTCAGCACCATAAAAATCTACTGCCAATCATTAGTGGACCGGAGTTCCGCTGTGGCGACCCCTAACTGGGAAAAGCTGAAAAGACAAACAAGCTGTTTATAGAGCTTCCTCTAAAAAGGCTTAGCCTATAAGCAGTCAGAGTGACAGTGTGGGAGGGGTTGAAAGTTTTTGGAAGCTGGCTGGTTGCTGTATCCTTGGCAGGATACAACCCATAGGCTTACTACAGCAGTGAAGAATTTGAATGTCTGCTGTTATGGGTAAGTGCAACTTACACAACTGTACTTTTCTTTATGTGAACTAAAGCCAGGATATCATCCATAGCAACAACAACAGCATCCAGACTATTGAGCAAATTAGTCATTTTATGCTAAAAACTTTCAAGCTCTGAGGTTACACCAAATGAAAACCACTTAAATAAAACAGATCCATCCCATGGGGTAATGAAGGCTTTTGACTTTCTTCATCTGGAGCTATAACTCTCAAATTCTTTGCTCGGGAATTCTAGACAAATCCAACAATAATGGTGTACAAATGGTCAAAATAAAGACAGATAATATATATTGTTCATATAAATGTACAAATTTGCTAAAATAACAGTTTTGCATTGGAAAGCATTTTCTTAAAGATAAGAAGTTTGAAATTCAAATGTCTGTCATTACTTGCTGATTGTAATCTTCAGTGATTTGCCAGGAAACCATACATTTTGCAAAGAAAAGACCAAAAATATGAGGCAAAACTCTGGAAATTCTGCAAAATTCTGGACAGTTGAGCGGTATGTCTAAAGGTATTTGCCCGAATACACCAGAAGGATGTAGCATGGAAAACACTTTAGTATTAGCAAAATTTGTTGCTGTTTTCCAGTTAGGAAACATGAACCTTTCAGACATAACAGCATTACTGAGCTTTTTATTTTAAATCAAAACATATTCTTTTTCTTTTACTGATATTTGGGTCCATAGTAGAACATCACTCAGCCTGTTCAGTTACACTTTTTATAATGCCAAGGTTTTCCATTCTGTTAAGTTTTGCCCCTACAGGCCAGCTAAAGGGTTTGAGAAGTCAAATGGCTTTAGTGGGTTAAAGTTTGTCATTATCAAAGCGATTTGTTTTTTTCTAGGCTGAATATTTCAATTCAGTAACATAAAGACGTTTTGAGGTAAAATGGCTTTTTATCAATAAAGTATTTCACTCTGGCCTTGGTGGATTCACTCAAAGGTGGTGTAGCATGGTTTTATAACTGATAAGATGTTTGTAGTTTTTGTTCCCCATGGCTACCCAGCAATGCTTATTGGTGGTCTCACTGTATCAGGAAACACCATCAGTTTAGTCAAATAGGTGACTTTATACATAACGACACAGCAGCTCAGCAGAACCAATGTTCAATACTTCAGTATCCCATACCCAACTGACTCTAACTTAGAATTGCGATGAATTACAGGATATGTACAATCTTAAAACAGCAACACTGTATAATAGTCTTTAACATGGGAAAGGCTATTTTGCATATGTATAATATATACAAACACTGTAACAGATTTATTCCACTTATCATTACATGTTGGAGATTTCAGACTCAGAAGATTAAGCGGTCATATAACAAGAAACTATGGAAGACCTAGTGGATATGACATGGCTAGACATCTAGGAAAAAATAAGAACACATGGGATAATGTACTGAATAAGATCACATACACAAAAAAATATCAAACAGCAAGCCACAACTCAATGCTGGACCTTTATTTAAGATTAAGCGCTTTCACCACAGCACTTATAGAGACTTCATCAGAACATTAAAAACTTTACAAGTCAAAACTTAAATAATAACACATCATTGTCACATGATAAAACCTGACCTATCAACATATATAGACTTATTTAAAATAGTTTTTATTCATTAGATAATACATTTTATCAGAACTCCTTTATTTATTTATTTTTTCATTTTAAAGACTCCACTTTTAATAAACTTTTTATATTCACAATATCCTTAAGTCATGGGGGGTTGGTAGTGTTTAAACTAATTTGCCGATGTAGTTCCTGATTTTCCAAAATAGTATTATAATCAACATCCCTCCATGACATATGCACATTAGCCAAAAGAGTTAACAATTTTTTTATCAACTTTACAAACTTGTGAGTTTCTTAATAAAGCATTAGTCATGTCATAATTATTGTTAGCTCTATAATGTTCATATATTTGTGAATGTAATTTATGTATGTATTTATGATTATCAGAAAAGTCCAACTGGGTGTTAAAACCCATTTTCAGTGGAAGCATGGGGAGAAAAGCTCCAACTAGAATAAATACATACATGTAAGATACATACAAAGATACTCTTTATTGTGCAAAAAAGACTACAATCAAATTCACATTTTCAAACAATAAACAGGGTCATATTCACATTGCAATATACAATATATAGAGTTTTATTCTCATTACATTATACCAATAACATTGATAGGTATTTGTGTGAAAAGTTAACTTTGATTCACAAAAGTAGAACAATATAATCATACATTTACATACAATGTACAGGGTTGCATTCATGTTACAAGAGACAGAGTTACTTATCATTACAACAGTTAGTGGTGGATATCTATGTGCAGACTTCACTTTTAGATTCAAGAAATCAGCTGTGTGGTGAATATTCTGTAATAATACAGCAAGAGATGCTGATAATTGTAAAAATATATTTGTATGAGCAAGAATTAGTTTAAACTGCTTTGACAGGGAAAGAGTGGGCAACATATTTTGGCCCGTAGGAAAAAAATAGGAGGACGTATGGAAGATGTTACCTGTAGTGTGAATGTATAAGGTGAGGGTTAGCCTGGAGAAATGCTAGATTTTTTTTTAATAGATGAACGTTCCAAAATGCACCTGTTTTTTAATAGATGAATGTTCCAAAATGCACCTGCAATAACTGCAGGCTTGACATTTAAACATGCCTTTTTTTCCTCATTGTGGCCGGTCATTTAGCTTGGAGAAAATAAAGAACAAAGTGAATCAGTTTTGCCTCATTAGTTGGTTTATTTTTTCCTCAACTCACACCTTTACAGCAGGAATCAACACATACAAAAACTGACAGAAAAAATAATTCAGCAAATTATTTTATTTATTTATTTATTTTTATTTTATTTTATTTTAGACACAGGGTTGATCCATTTTATGCAAATTTCTTTGAATTTGGGTTCACGACCTTTCAGGAAACATCACTAGTTTTGAAACCAAGCCCTATGAACTGCTACTTTTATGATGCTGGAGTGATTTGATATTTGGCCAAAATGACATAATTTACATTGCTGTAATCATAAGAAGACTGTAGTACCAGACTACTGTAACAAAAAGACTGACACTGACTGAAAACTCATTGCTATTCTGTTAAATGCATTGAGGAAGACATCTGTATCATCTGATTGCCTGAGCAGTAAAAGGACTACAACCCAAAGTTGCTTCTCGCTGGGTAAAAATGGCTTCTTTTATCATGCGCTGCTGCTCCTCGTTCAGTTATTTTTCTTTCCGTGATCTATAGAACTTGAACTTTCACCTGCTGTATGCACAACCACTTAATAAGTAACATGGCATACTCAGTAAGAGTTTTTGGCATAACAGGATAGGATGCTTCTTTTGGCTCATCATTAGACATTTTTTTCTTTTCTGCAGCTAACGTAAAAGCACTTCCTTAAGCTTTGGGGTACAGTTTACAAATGGTCAGCTTTGGGTTCTAACAGAGCCAGTCTTAGGCTGAATGGAGCACTTGGGGAAGCACTCTATGACACCCCCATGCTGCCCATTAGTTGCCCTGTTACACTACTCAGTACACCCCACCCACCCCAGTTTCCCTCTTCCTGGCCTCCCACACAAGCCATACACATTATTTTTTCCTTTTACACTTTGTCTTACTCTTCAGCAATGCAATAACTGTAGAAGAAATTGAGCTTCAGGTCTGATGGCCATTAGGCTCCCCAAAAGCCATGAGGTTCTAGATGCTTTGATTTATACTTAAGAGCAATTTTTTCACCCTTTTGATTCAATAATGGCCTGATCAAAAATCATGATTAAGGAAAGAAATTTGGTCTTATTTTTCAAAGTTGAAGTAAGTTGGGTTCAATGTTTAATGCTCAAAGCTGACAAAAGATTAGCTCTCACTAAACTGACAAGACAAATGCTTGTGAAGGCACAGTTAAGTCCACAATGGATTTATGTTCTGTGCAGTTTTTGAATGTCACTTATGGGCTTGCTATACCCAAGACTTTGTGAATGTGCATGCATGCATACACGTGCACACACATTTGTTGTTAAGCTTGTTTATTTCTGTTACCAGGTTTGCTTTCATGTGTCATGCACTGTATGTATATAATACTTTCTTATAGATATGTGGATACTCTGTACTGTATTTTCTTGTTTTGTAGTCTCGCATGGGTCTAGGCAATAGCAGAAACTTACCTGGTTAACATGTGTTAAATAAGTAAAATTAATAAATTACCCCCGAACCTTTGCCTATCGGGTTCCTATTACCTTATCGAAATTATAAAACCCCGAACACCACAAGACCGAACTTGTGTGTTCAAAGTTTTATAATTTCGAACACACAAAAAAAAAAAAAACAACGGAGAGAAAGTAACTGTCGTAAGCAGGAAGGCAAGCCCCCCTGCACCCCCCACATAGTAATTTTAGTGTTTTCTTTTTTGTCCCATTTACAAACAACCCCCATCTTTTCCATTTTTTTTTTCAAATTGTTGCTGCCTTCTCACAGCAAATCAGATGAAATCCCAATTCAGGATGAAGGTGCTCAGAGGTACAGCTGGATAATAATACACGCACGCACATACACACACAATGAAAATATGATGAAATATGTCTTATCACTGAAGGAAAAAAATAAGTCAACATCAAGCCCAAATCTTAAAAAAAGAGTACCCAGTGAAAATCCCATTCATTAATATTAAAAATATAATTTTTAGAACAAAAGTAACTTAACTGAACCACCTTTCGTACTTCACATCCACTTTTTATGATAGACAACTAAATTCAGAAACAAAACAGTATATTTCCTAATCTACTATTCAGCATCTTCTGCACTATACCACAGAAACCTAAATAATTTAAAAAAATCAGTAGAATTGCTACCTGTCATTAATTTCTAAGAAAGATCTCTTTCCTATCTTGTGAAATGACAGCTATAAAAGAATTTAAGCACTTACATGAGGGTTGCACCCCTCACACACTCTAATGTTGTTGCTCTTCTCTTACACCTCTTAATTATATATATATATATGATTTCTAACTCTAAAGTCACATACCCCAACTAAAATGAATCAGATATTCATATACTATAGTCAATTAAACTAAACCAAAAGTCAGTTATAAAACAAGGTGACAAGTAAAACAATCAATGAAACAAGTTATAAAAGCAACTTTTGATGAAATGAACTAACATATATCGATATATGGGTG
This sequence comes from Protopterus annectens, assembly GCF_019279795.1. NCBI lineage: Eukaryota > Metazoa > Chordata > Ceratodontiformes > Protopteridae > Protopterus > Protopterus annectens. The sequence continues at coordinate 66,194,910 of NC_056738.1, forward strand.
ATGTACAACTAATCAAACAGTCACTTTATCTAATCACAAGTCAGCAAAAAAGTTATTTAATGTCATCTTATCTAAAGGTAATCTTCAATAGATTTTTACCATTTATAACTTTCATATGAAGGAAAGATTATGTTTTTTTTCAGTGGTATGTGTTTTCTTAAAGATTTATAAGTAATATTGCAGTTTCTTTTACTACACTATATTGGATTGTATGAGCTGTGTGTTTTCTCCTTTCTTCCACTGTAGTGCAACTTCGGAGTTTGCTCCTCTGCAAAAAATATATATGTTTTATTTATTTATGTGAAGGTTGGGCGCCGGGCTGGCAAATCAACACCGTAAAACTCCACTGCCAGTCATGAGCAAACAGGTGATCCGCTGTGGAGACCCCTAACCGGAAAAAGCCGAAAGAAGGTTTGCTTATTTATGTAGAGTGAGTTCAGATAAGTTGTGTTTTCATCAAAATGGTCATCACCCATCCACATGTGTGTATATATATATATATATATATATATATATATATATATATATATATATATATATATATATATACACACACACACACACACACATTGATAGAGATATATAGAATATTTTAATTCCATACCTTATATTCTACAATTACAGTATATAACTTTTACAAAATAAATGTAGTATTTCATGACACCAATGCAGATCAAAACTATTCACTGTATTCAGCTAAAAACAATATTTCTGGAATGAAAACTGTTAATGCAGCAGGTTTCTATCTTAAAGGAGTTTGTAATTAATGGTCATCCACATCTAGCAAAAATAGAATGTCCTATAATTCCTTTATAGTTCATAGGTGTGGCTAAGAGCAGCACAGAAGCAGCAGCTGCAGAAAGGGAGTAAAGCAGCCCTACTGTTTAAACCCAGAAACTTACTTGTTTCCAACTATTTATTTAACATTCTTTTGTTTCAGGTTTAATTTGCTTTGTACTAGTTTCATTTTAACCTAAGCAAAGAGTAGGCCTTACTTTTTATAAGAATTACCTACTTCGCTTGCTAAGTTTAGGACTGCTTATAGCCTTTTCTTCTAAGGTTAAAAGTAGCAGTTGCTTCTTTCATTCGGTGACAGCTGCTAGAATACGTCTTCTTTCCAAATTGGTTATCCTGAATTCCAGCATGTAGGGTCTGTATCTATATTTAGCATGCAGGATTAAATTGCAAAGGGCTCATGCTAGGCAGAACACACTGATCTGCCCTTTTTCCAGGCTGACTTCTGTGCTGAGAACAACTACAGCCTCTTCCATCATTTCCAGCACCTCTTTTCCTTACAGCATGGATACCCCAAAAGAACTGACTGATGAGCTGCGCCTTTACCAGTCCACCCTGCTTCAGGATGGGCTGAAGGAACTGCTAGATGAGAAAAGGTTTGTGGACTGCACACTAAAAGTTGGTGACAAAAGCTTTCCTTGTCATAAATTGATCCTGTCTGCCTGCAGCCCTTATTTCCGTGAACACTTTTTTGCAGAGAAAAGTGAAGACAAGAAGAGCGAGATGGTCATAGACAATGTTGACCCAAATGTCATGAGTTTGATTATTAGATACCTTTACTCTGCTGAAATAGAACTAAACGATGAAAATGTTCAGGATATATTTGCTGTGGCTAGTCGTTTTCAGATCCCCTCTGTGTTCACTGTGTGTGTGACCTATCTCCAGAGAAAGTTAGCTCTCAATAACTGCCTTGCCATCTTCAGATTGGGTCTTCTTCTCGATTGTCCAAGGCTTGCGGTAACAGCTCGTGATTATGTGTGTGATCGCTTTGAACAGGTCTCTAAAGAAGAGGATTTCTTACAGTTAGCCCCACACGAACTGATATCCATTATTGGAAGTGATACCATAAATGTAGAGAAAGAGGAAGCTGTGTTTGAGGCTGTAATAAGATGGGCTAAAACAGATAAAGAAAACAGAGTGAAGAGCCTGGGTGAGGTCTTTGACTGTATCCGTTTCCGTCTTATGTCAGAAAAATACATCAAGGAGACTGTTGAAAAACATGACTTAATCAGAAGTAACTCTGACCTCATAAAAAAAGTTCAAGTTATTAAAGAGGCATTTGCAGGGAAACTGCCAGAGTCTACCAAAAAACAAGGAGGCTCCAGTGAAGGCGTGGTTAATGGTGATGTTGGAGATGAAGATCTGCTCCCTGGATACCTGAATGACATTCCAAGGCATGGTATGTTTGTCAAAGACTTCATCCTTTTAATCAATGACACAGCAGCTGTGGCATATGATCCTTCAGAGAATGAATGCTACCTAGTAGCCTTAGCAGAGCAAATCCCTAGGAATCACAATAGTGTGGTCACGAAACAGAACCAGATTTATGTTGTTGGAGGACTGTATATGGAAGAGGAAAACAAAGAGAATCCATACCACTCTTACTTCTTCCAGGTAAGTTGAACTTGATGTAAAACTGACAGATTGAAATCTGCTTTTAAATTTATATCCCATCTGTAGGGATGATTACTTTTGTCTGTTACACACTTTCAGACATACATGTGTGTGTGTAGTAGAAACAAGTGTCATCATGTATATGTCAGTCTTTCTTCTGCTATATAGAAAAATAAATCTGTTACTTCACATTTTAGTTATATTGCCTTAAGCAGCTGCATGTAGCATACAATAGACCATTAGTTTTACCACTTCTGAAAAGATATGAATTATCAATTTGCCAGTAAACAGTTGCATATTATCACATTTATTTTAGTACAACCCTTAAGCAGATAAGCAGGTGCTAGTCCATGTTCTCTAAAATGCTGCATTACTTCTTTTCTGTGTCACAGTATGGGTTAAGAAACAACCTGCTGTTTCCATTAATAGCATCTGCCTCAGTATATTCCATTTTCTATTTCCTTAACAAGGCGGCCTGGTATAATGTAAAATGTCATCTTCTTTTGCCATACTGCGAAGAAAACATCAGTATGAGAGTGTTGATTTCGCTATTAGGAATGTGTTAATTTTTAAGTGTGTCCTAGGTTATGGTATTTCAGCGGGGGGGGGGGGGGGTCATATTTTTCACAGAGAGACTGAGGAACTCAAACCAAGAATGCAGGAGGAAGCTTCTTAGTAGCTAAAGTCTTAGCCTTCCTTAATTATACCTCAAACACAACCAAACAAAGTTAAAGAAATGAATAGAACAATCGTATTTAATAATGATTTGCGTCATTAATTAATTGATGACTTATGCCATTAAAAAATCAAGAAAACAAAGACCATACAGAGGAATAGAAATGCTACAACTATTTTCTGTTTAAAAGGATAATCTGACAGAATCATGCTATAAGGTGCATGTCGTCTCATTCATATGAGTTTTTTTTTGTAATTATGACAGAATAATACATTTTATAAATCACCCAATATTTTAAGATGTATTATTGTCAACTATGTTCCTTTTTTACCATGCTTTCTAGTGACAAAACTAGACTAAATGGTAACACTCTGATGCTAGCCATATGATGCAGACACTAAAGTTATGAAAACTGTCAGATCGAAGTTCTGCAATATCAATGCTGTAAACAAAAAAATAAGTGTAAATATGTGAAAACTTATAATGGTGTTATTATTATTACTGACCAAAAGTATTGTGTGTGTGTGTGTGTGTGTGTGTGTGTGTGTGTGTGTGTGTGTGTGTGTGTGTGTGTGTGTGTGTGTGTGTGTGTGTGTGTGTGTGTGTGTGTGTGTGTGTGTGTGTATATACATATATATCTATCTATATATATATATATATATATATATATATATATATATATATATGGGTCCACTATGTAATCTCAAAATACTGAAATCCCGAATTTCAGTATTTTGAAATTACATAGCCGAAAACCCAACTACAAAACACATTTCCAAAACCGCATAACAGCAAAATTCAAAATCACGAATATACGCTACACATACGTTGTCGCCTTACAGTAAGACGCTGTCCGGTTCCATTCTCAGCTAAAGCGTCTTCTGCGTAGAGACATGTGTGAATGGGCGTACCTTCGTTGAAGGTTGTGCGTCAGGGCTGGTAACCCGGCACGTAAAAATCAACTACCAATCATGAGTGGACCAGAGCTCCGATGTGGCAACCCCAAAACCGGGAAAAGCCGAAAGACACAAACAAACAATACAGCACACACATAAGCATACACACAACTCCCCCCCCCCACAATCAAATAAATAATACTACACTACAGATAAGCATGGGGCCAAGCCCCCCTGCACCCCGCCATGTGGGGGTCGTGCCCCCCACCACCCCTACTTATATATTCTAACTCGGAGATCGCACAAACAGACACACAAAGGAAACTCACACCCACACATTTTACAGTCCCTCACACATACACATCACAGTCGCAACACACACTTACACACACTAAAGCCCCTAACCAGCACACTTACACATACATACTTACCTAAACTTCCACCCATCCATCCACACACCACACCAGCGGAAGTGAAATTCAACATCTCCGTGCTTCAGGATTTTGAATTTCGCACTTCTGCCATTTTCGGAACTTTGAGTTTTCGGCTATGTGATTTCGAAATACTGAAATTCAGGATTTCAGTATTTCAAGATTACATAGTGGACTCATATATATATATATATATAAATATATATATATATATATATATATATATATATATATATATATATATATATATATAAACACACACACACACACACACACACACATATATATGTATGTATACATATTTATTTATTATAAAAACATGCATTTTGACACATGTATTTCATAATGGGAGTAGAAATGTTTATTGAGCCTTTACAAAAGTGAATAGTCCTTATGCATGTACTCTGCCCTTACTTCCCTTGCCTTCATATTCTAGAAGTCTGAAATGACTCATCTTATATCAGCAGTTATATCTGCTGTCACCTTATTTGAGCTGTGTCTGAAACACTGAGGTAGGGACACCATCAAGCTCTCTCCTGCAGCAGGGTTAATAACCATTTTAAATGATTGGTGAAAGGTTGGGTGTGTAAAAGAATGACCAGTTTGTTCCCAATCAAAGCAGCATGACATAAAACTGAAGTAACACCTACTTATAGCAAGACTTTTGACAGTGTTCTCATTTTGAAGGGAAGTATCCTCTGGTTCATGGAAGATGAAATCTAGGGTAATCTTAGATTTTTTTTTTTTTTTTTTTTTTTTTTTTTGAGAGCTAGATTACCATTGCATTCTATAATCATACTATGGACTAACTGGAAAAACCTCAAATATTACTGCAAATCCCAATAACAATACTGAAGGTATATCTGACATACATACTACACAGTGGTCTAAGGAAATGCACAATCAAAGCATCTGTTATTTATTTATTTGCCTGTGGCACTAATGTCATTCAGGAATTCCCCAAAGATGCCTGGCCTGTTGCTTCTATGGCATTGTTGCAGACTGTAATGTTGATGGCCTCTGCCTAAATAGAACTCAGAGTTGGAGGGCCACACATATAGAATTTGGATGAGTTGCCATTAGTGAGTTTGCCTTCCACTGGGGGAGAGGAAGTTACCACAGAAGTAACTTTTGCTGGAGACCAGGGTCTTGCCCTAGATGTCTGAAGGAATGTGAAGTAATGTGCTATCATGCATGTATGAGCAGAATGGATTTCATGGCAGCATGCATAGTATTCAAGCATGCACATACACCAGGCCCCAGGGTACATAGGACTACCAAAAGTAATGCTGGTCATGGCACCTCCCTTTCCTTCCTGACATCTTATCTTATTTACTGCAGAAAACAGCAATGGTAAACTGAAGCACGACTTGTATCACCATTCAGTAAAATAAAATCACATTTATTTTCATTTTTATTTATTATTTATTTTTTTATTTTATTTTACTGAATGGTGATATAAGTCGTGCTTCAGTTTACCTTTGCTGTTTTCTGCTCTTTTGCCTACATTTTACAACGGGGATTGTTTGCCTACTGGGGAACATTCTTAGTCCTTATGCATGTACTCTGCCCTTACTTCCCTTGCCTTCATATTCTAGAAGTCTGAAATGACTCATCTTATATCAGCAGTTATATCTGCTGTCACCTTATTTGAGCTGTGTCTGAAACACTGAGGTAGGGACACCATCAAGCTCTCTCCTGCAGCAGGGTAAATAACCATTTTAAATGATTGGTGAAAGGTTGGGTGTGTAAAAGAATGACCAGTTTGTTCCCAATCAAAGCAGCATGACATAAAACTGAAGTAACACCTACTTATAACAAGACTTTTGACAGTGTTCTCATTTTGAAGGGAAGTATCCTCTGGTTCATGGAAGATGAAATCTAGGGTAGTCTTAGATTTTTTTTTTTTTTTTTTTTTTTTTTGAGAGCTAGATTACCATTGCATTCTGTGATCATACTATGGACTAACTGGAAAAACCTCAAATATTACTGCAAATCCCAATAACAATACTGAAGGTATATCTGACATACATACTACACAGAGGTCTAAGGAAATGCACAATCAAAGCATCTGTTATTTATTTATTTGCCTGTGGCACTAATGTCATTCAGGAATTCCCCAAAGATGCCTGGCCTGTTGCTTCTATGGCATTGTTGCAGACTGTAATGTTGATGGCCTCTGCCTAAATAGAACTCAGAGTTGGAGGGCCACACATATAGAATTTGGATGAGTTACCATTAGTGAGTTTGCCTTCCACTGGGGGAGAGGAAGTTACCACAGAAGTAACTTTTGCTGGAGACCAGGGTCTTGCCCTAGATGTCTGAAGGAATGTGAAGTAATGTGCTATCATGCATGTATGAGCAGAATGGATTTCATGGCAGCATACATAGTATTCAAGCATGCACATACACCAGGCCCCAGGGTACATAGGACTACCAAAAGTAATGCTGGTCATGGCTCCTCCCTTTCCTTCCTGACATCTTATCTTATTTACTGCAGAAAACAGCAATGGTAAACTGAAGCATGACTTGTATCACCATTCAGTAAAATAAAATCACATTTATTTTCATTTTTATTTATTATTTATTTTTTGATTTTATTTTACTGAATGGTGATATAAGTCGTGCTTCAGTTTACCTTTGCTGTTTTCTGCTCTTTTGCCTACATTTTACAACGGGGATTGTTTGCCTACTGGGGAACATTCTTTCTTGGATTATTATCTTATTTACTGCATTTGGTAACTGGGATAGTCTGACTGAGTCTTTTTTCCACTTTTCAGTGGAGGCCCAAAGAGAAACGTTCAAACATAAATAGTAGTGTAATAAAATCAGCATAAGACAAACAGTGTGACATAAAAGTCAATTAAACAACAAGTCGTATGTAGGGCTTTGTCTACAGCTTATAATACAGAGTGTTGAAGAAGGATGGTTCCTTCACGTACAATATACATATACAGTATACAAGTGCACCAATAAGCCAGATCCAGTCTAGAAACAAGAATCCACATTAACTGATATAGGGAACTAAGACAGATGAATGATCAGAGAAGTAACATCAACCACCTTAGATATACATGCACTTTCATGTCCTCCCTACTTCCATATAAACGTGCAGACACACACACACACACATACACACACACAAATCGCCGTTCTAACAAAAAAAAAAAAGAAAACACTTCAAAACATTACATTAAGTGGGGGCCTTCGCCCCCCCCCGCCACACCTCCCCTACTTAAATATACCAACTCCGCGACCACACTACAGTGCCAAAAATGGAAAAGTAACAAAGTGGCCAAGCAAATTCTTTCCCATGGAAAGAATTTGCTTAAAGCTGCTTCAATATTTTGCCTTTTCAGTCTTTTATGTAGACCAAAACACATTTGAAAGAATGCGTCTTCGGTCTTGCAATAGGAACCCATACAGTCATATATGCCTCATATATATATATATATATATATATATATATATATATATATATATATATATATTGCAGACTTGGGAACAAAAACTGAAGGAATGCTAACTTATACTGCTGATATGCTCCTGGAAATTTGATCTCTTAGTCTGCTGTGCTGTGTGTTTGATGAGTTGCTGTTAGTGAGGCCTATAAGGCCTAACACACTCCAGGAACTAACCAAACTGGGAATCATATTACAACATGGCCATAAGTGCTTTGATGGAGAAAACATGTCCCCCAGAATTCAGAGGATGCGTATTAAAAGAAGGGGATGTGACAGAACAAGGAAATAGGGTTCTAGGGATATTATAACTGCAAGACTTAAAGCCAAGTCAACTTCCACAGGCCTGCACTTCCATCTATGCTGCTAGCTAATGTTCGGTCTCTGGATAACAAGATGGATCACTTAAGGCTGGAACTCTTCACACAGAGTAAGATGAGAAACTGTTGTTTGGTTGTATTCACTGAGATATGGTTGAACACTAATATTAATGACAGTGCAGTCCATGTGGAAGGGATGACATTATTCTGAGCTGACAGGGACCAGGCTCTCAGTGGTAAAGCCAGAGAAGGGGACATCTGTATTTATGTAAACAATAACTGGTGCAACAACTGCGAACTAGTTAAGACCCACTACTCAGAGAACATTGAGTCTGTGTCGCTAAAATGCAGACCCTTCTACCACCCAAGGGAGTTTAGTGCTGTGAGCATTACAGCTGTGTACATCTCTCCAATTGCCAATATCAAAGATAGCTAGCTACACTTTACTAGTTCATAAATGATACTCAGAACAAGAACCCGGAGTTTGCTTACATATCAGTAGGTGACTTCAACAAAGTCAACCTGAAACCAGTACTACCCAGATTCTACCAGAATGTGGAATTTGCAATAAGGGGAAAGAACATACTGTACATGATCTTCACCAATGTTTAGCTTACAAGGCAATGCCCCATACGCACCAGGGTAGTTCAGATCACCTGGCCATTACACTTGTCCCTGCATACAAACCACTGCTAAATAGAAGGAAGCCATCTAAGAAAATAGTAAAGGTTTGGCCAGAGGGTGCAATCTCAGCAATACAGGACTGCTTCAAAAGCACCAACTGGGATGTGTTCAAGGAGGCAGCTACAGTAAACCACCAAGTAGACCTTGAAGAGTACACGGAGTCAGTGATAGTCTACATCACAAAATGTGTGGATGATGCCACATTCACTAAAAGCTTCACCACATGGGCAAACCAGAAACCATGGCTGACAAGCTCCTGAATGCAAGGAATGCTGCATACAAAGCAAATAAAAAAGATGCACTCAGGGTGTCCAGAGCTAATCTCAACAGAGGTATAAAGGAGGCAAAACATTCTATAGGGGTACCATTGAAAGCACCTTGACTAGTAATCTCACAGTCTGGTTTGGGAACTGCAAAGCTTCAGACTGAAAGGCCCTATAGAAGGTAGTGAAGGTAGCGGAGAATATCATTGGATCCCCACTTCCAGCTCTGCAGGCCCTATACGTAGCACGATATATTGGCAGAGCCAGAAAAATAATGAGAGACCACACTCACACTGCACATTGACTGTTCTCCTGCTTTTCTTCAGGAAGATGATACCGTAGTATGCACTGTAAGTCCTCCAGGTTTAGTAGGAGCTTCTTCCCACATGCTATCAGACTGTTGAACTCTACAAAATATTAATAGCTGGTGACCGCAACAATCAGTAGTGCAGCTATCTTCTTGTGCAATACTTACATCAAGCTGTTTTAAAAGTACAGTCAGTAGTAACTGAACATCCCATACAATATACTTGTGCTATTCAGTATATTCTGTATACTCTGTGCAATAATTGCTTTTCCACATGTGCAATATTTGATGAAGGCTGCTACCCCCAGTGTTATATAGGTATCTCAGATCCTGTCAGTGTTGTTTAGTATATGTATATGTTACTGTACTCTAATATGTCCTTGTTATTTTCTGTAGTTGTATGTGATATATGCACTTGGAACCGAAGCAACGTAATTTTGGTTAACTCGCACTGTGTGTGGGTCTGAATGACAATAAAGTTTACTTTGACAAATGTATATACAAGGGAAGTTGGAAGGAGGTAAGAGTGAAAATTAGGTTACAGCAAGAAGTGTATGACTTTCCTTTTTTACCTGTGTCCAGGTGAGGAATGGAGATGGTTAAGGGCATGTTAGAAAGAAAGACTGATGATCTGAGAAAAGGTAAAGTAAGAAAGATACTCACAGACAAAGCACACAGCCTGTTCAATGGCATAACTTTTCTTTCACCTTCACGGAAATCACTGTAGGACTACAAAGAGTAAATTGTGGATCCTGTACTCTTTAATGGCTTCATTACTGACAATTACAAATCAGTGACTGGCATTATTCTAGCACAATATGCTGATGATTTGACCCTGATCTCTAATGCTACATCCTTGAAAGGAATTCAAATAATCACCCAGAATTCATTTAATAACATGCCAAATATTGTTTGGAATACTACATACTAAACCAGGGGTAGAGGGTGTGGTCTGCCCCGGTTGCAAACAGTGAGGGGGTGCAGCCTTGCCTTTTACAAGCTTTTCATGTTTAAAATGCAAAAAGCTTAAACTAAAACCAGAGCTAGATCATTTAAGGGTGTTCTTTAAGAATGCCTTCTGTCTGTGCATCTCTGCATGCATTGATGCATACACACACTTGTTGCATACTCCTTTTCTGCATTCCTTGAGGGATTGAAATACAAGACGTGTGTGTGTGTGTGTGTGTGTGTGTGTGTGTGTGTGTGTGTGTGTGTGTGTGTGTGTGTGTGTGTGTGTGTGTGTGTGTGTGTGTGTGTGTTTTCCACATTCCATATTTTGTGCAGAATTTAAATACAAAACGTTTGTTTGTGTGGGGGAGTTTAATATACCTCTCAAATCTGGACATCTGGACAAAGCCGAAGATAATGTGGGGACAAAAAACATGCATTTTATGAACAATATGAAGTCCAAAACCCAAATGTATGCCATTATTTAGAAACTTCAATCCTCCGTGATTTATCAGAAAACCACTAATTTTAAGAGAAACAGACCAAAATGTGAGGCAAAAATCTGAACATACTGTGAAATCTGGACAGTTGAAAGCAAGGCAGGTTAGTAAATTTCCTCAGGCTCATACTCTGTACATTGGTTACAGGAAACAAGAGCTTGAATCCTCTATGCCAACTACCAAAGTAGTAAAAAAATGAATTTTGGTGCATTTTCAAGGAATTAAGTTTCACCGCATTTGCAAGGAACTGTGATCTTCAAGGGAAGCTAAGTCTGTTTTCAATGTACACCTGTTTTTGTTTCATAAATGGTCTTACCATAACAGGTAGTATACTTGTTTTTAATGGAGAAGGCTGTGGGTTCTACTCCCACATCATGTAGATGGATTGCTAATACTGTGTTGTACTTTAAGGGGGAGGGGGTTGGGAATGTTGCTGTCCTGATTGTGTCCTGTTTCGTTGCTTAATGGAAAATGTTCAAAACTGCAAATTTAAAACACACTAACAAGTGGTGCTGTATTATACAAGAAATATAATTTAATACAATCAGGAAGGTGAATCAAAGAGCACATGCATGTATGCATGGTCCTAAAAATGTTTTTAATTGAACCAGGTGTACTAGATTAATGACAGCAAGTGAATCAGCCAGGGCACTGTGGACTTCCATACTGAAGGTAAAGCATTTTTTTTATGTGAATATAACTAGATTTTCTTTCTTTTTTTCTAGATGGGGAAGTGGTGAGTAGGCTAGTGTGTGTGTGTGTGTGTGTGTGTGTGTGTGTGTGTGTGTGTGTGTGTGTGTGTGTGTAAATATTTTGAAACTGGATATTTATGTTCTTTGTCTTCATTGTTCTCTTCTGCCCTCTTTTTGTTTTGCTGGGGTGAGAGGTAGCTAGCTGGGCTGTGGGTTTAAGTAACTTGTCCTTTCATTTGCTCAGCTTAAATTCTGCCATTAAAGCTGGCAAGAGAATAAATTTGCTAATGAATTAGAATATTTTAGTCATTTTTTGGGGGGGGGGGGGTGGCCAGCCGTGCTGTGAATGAAAGGTAACTTGCTCTTTTCACTTAAGTTGGTTTAAATTTCACCCTTAAGGTGCATTTCTGTCAATAAAGCTGAATATTTATGTTTTTTTCTGGGGGGCGGGGTTGACAGTAACTTTGTCCTTTTTACATTATTTTAAAGGCTGTCTAGTATGCATTTGTGTGAAATAAAGTGATTTTTTTTGGGTCAGGGTGGCTAGCTTTGCTATGGGAACTTAATTGCTCAGCTTAAAGTCTGGTATTAAGGGCTGGTTAGTGTGCATTTGTGCAACATAAATTTGAATATTTATGTTTTTTTTTCCTTGGGAAGGATGGCTAGCTGTGTTGTTGATGAAATAACTGGTGCTCACTTTAAAGTAGGGCATCATCGGCTAGTGCATTTGTATGAAATAAATTGGAATATTGTATGAAACAGGTTTGAAACTATCTCCAGTTTTACAGAATGTTCTTGTATTTGCTTAATATGTTTGGTCTGCGAGTTACTCTCATATTACTTCCTTAGCTTATAGTCTGCCTTTACATGAGTAGTGTGCATTTGCATGAAATAGGCTGCAGTTTTACTTTCTGTCTCTCTGGACACTGTATTTGTAAAACCAAGTTGAAACTGCTCCTGTTTTTGCAGAAGGTTCACAAGTTTGCTTCATCTTGATCTGTTCCTAATAGAATTTGGGGTCAACTGTCCACATAAGTTATCAAATCCCAAACTACTGAGTCATCTCCTAGGGGTGTGTTGTCACTGTCATACCCAACTTTCCAAAGTAGATGATAATGCAGTTTTGACATTTAGCTTCACTCCATGGTTCTTGCCCTAGTTATTTGTTTTGGACAAGCCATCCTGTAGGATGGCTGAGTCCTTTGGGGATTTGATCACTGCTCCCAGCTTGCTCCTTACTGGCCATTATTTTGTTGCATCTCATGATTATTACTAAAAACAATTGTCATAGAGGAGGTGGTGTTAGAAAAAAAAATCTTTGGGGAGGGGGGGTTGTTAAAAAAATTCTGCTAAGGTTCATTGGCTTATAGGTGCTTACTAAGCTAACGACCACAAGGGCTTTTTTAAGACTAGCCATGCGTCCCAAATCTCTAGCAAGTTTTGATACCCTTGATAAGTGTAAGCATGGGTCTGGGAGATGAACCATTTACAGGCTACATGCATCCATTAGAGACATATGTGCCAAACCAGGGATGAATTTCCGGTTTCCCATCCAATTGTCCAAGTTGCACTTGAATTGGGTTAGGGAGGAACTCTGCTTCACATGGCTGTGGAGCATGTTCCATAGACTGCGTAGTCTCTGGGATACATACCTATCTCTCCAGCAGGTCTTATCTATATCACAGGCAAGCTTTAAGTCTTTAGAATAGGTAATTCTGGTGCTGTTTTTTTTGTGGATATGAAGATGGTTCATCAGAGTGGGGTCTGACAATACCCTGTATGCCAGGCATAGCTCTCCCCTCAAAAGCCTGTAGGAGACAGAATACAAGGATAGGGCCTTGAGGTGGTCTGCATAGGACATTTTACTTGCGCCTTGTATTCTTTAGTGCGGTACCACTGTGGACATTCCAATTGTTGGATGTGCCTGATTAGGTACATACCAAAGGGTACATTGTACTTAATGATAGTTCTGATGAATGCCAAATACAGTGGAAAAATGTCTCCCTTGGACTTAGATGCCATACCTTTGTTTATAAGTTGTGCAACGTAGAAGGATTTTCTCACCACTGTAGACACATGATGGTCAAAGGCTAGATTACTATCTATGTGTGTCCCTAAGTCCCTGACTACAGGGTCATCTCTAAGGGGTGTGTTGTCAATATGATAGTTAACAGGGATGGATGACTTCCCAAAGGATACTATTATGCATTTCTTGGCATTTAGTTTTAGTCCATGGCTCTGACACCAGTTGTTTGTCTGTGTCAGCCCCTCCTGGAGAACATTTGTGTCAGTGTTAGATTTAATGACAGCTCCTAATTTGCAATTATCTACAAAGTTAGTCAGCCAAAGACCACTTCCTTTGGCCTTGACTTCTGAGAAGTAAATGCCAAAAAGAGCGGTCCAAGGACTGATCCTTGAGGGACTCCACTTGTGACCAGCTTCTTTGTAAAGGTGGACTTCCCAAGTCTCACTTCCTGGGTCCAGTCTATGAGCCAGTTGGCTATCCACCAGGTGACATATGTGTTTGTACCCAACCTCTTGAGTTTGTCAACAATGCTCAAGTGAGGTATTGTGTCAAATGTCTTGGCCAAGTCAAGGTAGGCAGTGTGAACGATTTTGCCCTCATCCATTGCTTTGGTGACCTTCTCAAAGAAGCCACCAGGTTGAGTAGGCGAGATTTGCTTTTAACAAAACCAAACTGGGTTGGGTTCAGTGCCTGGAGGTTTACTATATTTCTGTTGATCATCTCCATGATAATTCTTTCTATGGCTTTACATACTAGTGAGACTTATGGGTCTGTAGTTTCCAGGGTCTGTAGATAGCCCACCTTTGTGCAGCGGGATGACTGTTGCCTTTCTCCATTCATGAGGCACAAAACCTGTTTATAGGCTACAGTTAAATAGTAATTCCAGAGGCCCTGATAGGTCATGTTTCATGCTATTTAGAAGGCATCCTGGGATATTGTCTGGGCCCACTGATGCAGTGTTCTTGGTCTTAGAGAGAGCATTAAGGACCTGTTCCCTAGTGAAAGTAGGGGGAGTTATACTTGATGATATTTCCTAAAGGAAGGTTGGGGGAGGTAAAGTTGGAGCTGAATTTATCGGCCAGGAGGTTTGCTATGCCTTCTGGCTCAGTATAGGTGGCTCCATTTACAATGAGCATAAAAAACAAAACCACACAAAATGAATTGAAAAAACAAATAAAACGGAGCCAAAGCTTGACTGCAAAATCCTTTACTGGTGCTTCCTGGTATCTCAGCCACTGCTTTCAAGACCTTGAAGGCAGTGGCTGAGATACTAAGACCTTGAAGGCAGTGGCTGAGATAACAAGATCTTGAAGGCAGTGGCTGAGGTACCAGGAAGCACCAGTAAAGGTTTTTGCAGTCATTCTTTGGCTCCGTTTTGTTTGTTTTTCAATCCATTTACAATGAGCTCTGCACACAGTTGTGTATTGCCTTTGAGGTTTGTGGTTGTCCTTGGCCTGGAAGGCCAAACTTACCTCACATTTGGCATTGATAGACTTTATTTGTCCTCTGAGTTGTTTCTGTAGTTTGATGAGAGGGCTTTTATCCTGTTGGGTGCTACACCTCCTAATTTTTGACATGATTTTCTGCCTCTTGTTATACAGCTGATTGATTTTGTGATTCCACCAGGGTGGCTTGTTTTTTGAGTTAGTTCTGTACTTCTTCCTGGTGGATACAGCTGCCTCTCTGCAGCTATTAACATGCTTGCACAGGGTTTCTATGAACAGTTCTGCATAGGCAACAGTGTTTTCAGGGTTTATAGGAGCTTGAAATTTTGCCAGGTTCTCAATAGTAGGAGGTTAGCCTTAGAATAGTTTCTGAATATTCCAGGTTTAGCTGGGGGTCCAGGTTTTATTTTTATTTCAAAGGAGACAATTTTGTGATCTGACCTTACCAGGGAAGGCGTTACAGTAGGGGGTGTGCAGCACTCTCCCATATTAGTGAGGACTAGATCCAGTATGGTTGTACCCCTGCTTGATGTATGGACTATCTGGTCCAGGACGTTTATGTTTACAAAATCCAGGAATCTCTCTGCATGCACATTTGATGTCATATAGGATTCCCAATTAATAGTGGGGTAATTAAAGTCACTCATGAATATGGTATTGGGTTGGATGGTTAATGTTTCTGATAAGGGTAATACATGGTATGAGTTTCCTGGATCATAGAGGGAACCTATAACTTACAAGGAAGTGGTATTGGATTTTGCCTATGGTGATTTGAACATGGAGCAACTCAAGTGCATTGTCCTGTTTGACCAGCCTTGAAGTATATTTATTTTTGATGTAAATAGAGATTCCTCCACCTTTAGTCTCTGCCTGTGAAGTAGCTGGTCTAAATGTGTGGAAGACATTATAACCTAGCACTGTTGGTGTGCTCTCCATGGCTAAGGATAACCATAAGGCATTTTTCAGTTATGTCTGCAGTCTTAAGGGGAACACCCAACACTGTCAGAATTAGTTGTATATGGCATCACCTATAGTCAGCCAGAAGATATAGCAAATCTGCTGGCAAAAAAATAATTGAGCTCAAGTTTCACCTCCCCACCACCCCCAATTCTTCCCCAAAAATATCGTCCACCACTCCACCACCAATTATCACCAAATAACAGCTTGCCACTGCACTCTCTAAAACTAAAAACACAGCTTCAGTGGGGCCTGATGATATCCCAGATTACCGCTTCAAAACCTTAAATCAGGACTTATCAGACCTATTAGAATATCAATTTAACCACAGCCTCTGGACTGGCTTTGTCCCCGTAGTGTGGAAGACAGCAACAGTCATCCCTCTGCATAAAGGAGGACCACCTACTGACCCAGGAAATTACAGACCCATAAGTTTGACTAGTCTTGTATGTAAGGCTGTGGAAAGAATAATCATGGTCCTGATAAAGATATAGGAAACCTCTGAATACTGGACCTGACCTAATTTGGCTTTGTCAAGGACAGGTCATGCCTACTGAATCTGGTGGATTTCTTTGAGAAAGTCACTAAGACCATGGATGAGGGTAAACCAGTACATACCACCTACCTCAACCTGGTCAAGGCAGTTGACACAATTTCCCACTCAGGTATTATAAATAATACTCATAAAACTAGGCATAGATCCCTACATCACCAGATGGATAGCTATTTGGCTCAAGGACAAAACACATGGTTCAAGTGGGATGACTCCAGATCCAGCAAGAGGCCAGTTACTAGTAGTGTGCCACAGGGCACAGTGCTAGGACCACTCCTGTTTAGAATATACTTCTCTGAAGTCAAGACTAATGTGGAAGGCTTCTGGATGACAAAGTTTGCTGACCACTGTAAGCTTGGGGCAATTATTGAATCCTCCATCAATGTAGAAATCCTTCAGGGTGGTCTAGACCAGACAAATGATTGGTGCCAGAATCATGGCGTAAAACTAAATGTGAAAAAATGCATTATCATATACTTTGGTAAGGCAAATATCCCTGCAAATTACAGCATCAATAGCACACACCCAAGAGTAGACTTAGAGGTGACAGATCTGGGTACACAGATAGATAGTAGCCTGAACTTTAACCGCTATGTGTCCTTCTATGTGGCACAATGTATAAGTAAAGTTATTGGCAACCAGATCGAAGGAAATTACAGTCAAGCTGTACTCAGCCCTCATTAGACCAATGCACCATTTGTAATGTACTTGACTAGGCACTTAAAGCAGCTAAAGTGACCTCAGAGGCTCTTCACAAAAACAATACAGGGTGTAAACAAAATGTCCTATGCAGATAGACTAAAAGCCCTATCCCTTTATTTTGTCTCCTAACGACTTTTAAGGAGTGATCTATGCTTGACCTATAAGGCACTCACAAATGCAGGCCTGATGGAGGTGCTACACAACTGCTAGTCAAACAGCACAAGGGTCACCCAATCTAGGAATTTAAACTTAGTCAGGGACTCAAACAAAACTAACTGGGAGACAGATATGTCACAGAAACTGCCATTATTTGGATCAGGCTTCCTATTCACATTAAGCAGAGCCCTTCCCTGGCCCTCTTCAAATGCAGATTGGATCAATGGATGGAGAATTGGAAATTCACACCTGCGGGAGTGCCTATGTCATTTATGGACAAGGTCAATTTGTAAGATACTCAATGCATAGGCACAAATCCATGCCATCGTCTTGCCCCTAGGGGTCATATGTTGGATAAAATCTGATTATATTGGCTAGGCTTGTAAGGGCTCTTAAGCTGTTAGCCTAGTAATCTCCTATAAACCTATATGTTTCTTTATCATGCTGATTAAAATGCAGTTCATGCACCAGAATGGGTAGGAGTAAACTCCAACAGAGTCCATAGGAAGACTATAGTCCATGTTGAATAAGTTTTCATAGATGCCCTACAACTACGGGCACCATATTTTAAACTGCCTTCATCCCTTCCTTGCTGCTGCCTGTCTACTCTCATGCGAGCGTCTGACTGTGTAATCCCTAGCGGACATTAACCCTGCAACATCACCTAGCCACAAAAGCAACTCTGTGGTGTGGACCCAACAGAAACCCTGCTTATTATGACCATCGGTCATGCAGCTACCAAATAAGATAACAGAATCCCAAAAAACCCTAGTGAACATTAATCCTGTGACATCACCTGACCACAAAAGCAACTCTGTGGTGTGGACCCAACAGAAACCTGGCTAATTACGACCATCGGTCCTGCAGCTACCAAATAAGATAACAGAATCCCAATAAACCCTAGCAGACATTAACCCTGCAACATCACCTGACCACAAAAGCAACTCTGTGGTGTGGACCCAACAGAAACCTGGCTAATTACGACCATCAGTCCTGCAGCTACCAAATAAGATAACAGAATCCCAATGAACCCTAGTGGACATTAACCCTGCAACATCACCTGGCCACAAAAGCAAGTCTGTGGTGTGGACCCAACAGAAACCCTGCTAATTACGACCATCGGTCCTGCAGCTACCAAATAAGATAACAGAATCCCAATAAAGTATGTGTCCCAGTACCTAACTAGTACCTGATATAGTAGCCCTTCTTAGCTACAGCATCTTGTTAGTCTCCAAAATAGTGTTACAACAAAAACAGTGTTTTCTACACGTGTGCTGCATGAGAGGATGCCAGCAGCCCCAATCTTTCTCCTCCTTAACTACCCCACTCCTCTCACTTTTCTAAATCCACTTTAGTTCCCCATACCTCACTCTTGACTACCTCTCCTGTTGTCTCTCTCACTTTACCTTGCCTGCAGTCCTGCCCTGCTCCATAGTCTGTTGCCTTCTAATTGCTACACTACACTCTCCTGCCCTCTACTCATGGTCTTTGCCCTACTCTTGCTGCTTGTAAACACCTCTCTTCTCTTTCAAGCCCCACACACCTGCGAACTTCAACTCTCCAACACAGGTATTTTTCCTCTAATACAATCCTATCAGTGCAACTAAGGCTAGCATTCTCCTGAAAGTGCCATCTGTACTTAATCCTTGTGTCTGTCTGTCCTTTCTTTGCTTCCCTTCTATCTTTTCACTCTCTAGCTAGTTCTTTCCTTTTTTCTCTCCTCCTTATTGATTGTTTCCTGGGCTATTTTACAACCTGGATATTAGTCCTGCCCTGTACTGCCTCACCCCTCCCCCATACCTAACTTCCTGTTCAAAGTTTTAATAGATGCCCTACAACTACGGCACCATATTTTAAACTGCCTTCGTCCCTCCTTGCTGCTGTGCGTCTACTCTCATGCGAGTGTCTGACTGTGCATTGTGGCATTGCTGGTGTGACATTCTCTCTGCAACATTAACCTGTTGGCTCTCTAGAGCTCTAGTTTGCTCTCCTGCGAAGTGTTGATCATTTTAAAGCCTGTTTTTATTAGTTGCAAAGAGCAATAGCTCCGTATGTTTACGAGCACACCACTGGCTATATTCTACTCCCTGCATTTACCAATCTTTTGGATGTTTTCATCTGGCGACGCTGTAAAACTGTACCTTAACCTGTTTATTCTGTAGTCGCTAAGGGTAGTTGTACCTTGCAAGCACAAAAGTAGCTTAATCTGCATGTTAGCCGCTTTTTGCGGATGTTTTCTCCAGCGGCGTGCACATGCACAACTGTATTATAGTCTGTATTTCTGTAGCCGTTAAGATGTTATAGCACCTTGCTAACACAGTCTAGTCTGCTTTTTACATGTTTTTCTTTTGGGAAGAATAACTATTTCTCTAGCAGCTAAGAAGTTGTAGCACCTTGCTAACATAAAAACAGTCTAGTCTGCTTTTTAAATGTTTTTCCTTTGGGAACAATAACTAGCTCTGTTGACTTACTGTCAAATGTATTTCTCTATATTGTGATGTGCTGCTAACTATTGTACTTGCACTATTTTGAATTTAACTACAAATACTGCTGTATTTCTTAGTATGAATGCATATAGAGCACTCTTATAGTGAAACTGTGTACATTTAACTGTTCTCTGTTACTGTATTTCTACCCTATGTATTTTTACCCCTGGTATTTTTTTTTCCCTCAAACTTTTGCCTGAATATTGTTCACAACTGACTCCCCTCCTCTTGTCTTTATAGCGGTAGCGGACATTAACCCTGCGACATCACCTGGCCACAAAAGCAACTCTGTGGTGTGGACCCAACAGAAACCCTGCTAATTAAGACCATCGGTCCTGCAGCTACCAAATAAGATAACTGAATCCCAATAAAGTATGTGTCCTAGTACCTAACTAGTACCTGATATAGTAGCCCTTCTTAGCTACAGCATCTTGTTAGTCTCCAAAATAGTGTTACAGCAGAAACAGTGTTGTCTAAACGTGTGCTGAATAAAAGGACGCCAGCAGACCCAATCTTTCTCCTCCTTAACTACCCCCACTCCTCTCACTTTTCTGTACCCACTTTAGTTCCTCATACCTCACTCTTGACTACCTCTCCTGTTGTCTCTCTCACTTTACCTTGCCTGCAGTCCTGCCCTGCTCCATAGTCTGTTGCCTTTCTCTTGCTACACTCCACTCTCCTGCCCTCTACTCGTGGTCTTTGCCCTACTCTTGCTGCTTGTAAACACCTCTCTTCTCTTTCAAGCCCCACACACCTGCTAACTTCAACTCTCCAACACAGGTATTTTTCCTCTAATACAATCCTATCAGTGCAACTGAGGCTAGCATTCTCCTGAAAGTGCCATCTGTACTTAATCCTTGTGTCTGTCTGTCCTTTCTTTGCTTCCCTTCTATCTTTTACTCTCTAGCTAGTTCTTTCCTTTTTCTCTCCTCCTTATTGATTGTTTCCTGGGCTATTTTACAACCTGGGTATTAGTCCTGCCCTGTACTGCCTCACCCCTCCCCCATACCTCACTTCCTGTTCAAAGTTTTAATAGATGCCCTACAACTACGGGCGCCATATTTTAAACTGCCTTCGTCCCTCCTTGCTGTTGTGCGTCTACTCTCATGCGAGCGTCTGACTGTGTAATGTAAGTTTTGATTTTGAACTGCCTTTAGATTACTGTTAAAAGTTAGTACAGTAATAATTTCTCTGTTTTGTCTAAACTGTGCTATCTATTACTGAAAGATTAGTGATTATACTGTGAACTTTTCGCCCTGCATTGAGGCATTGCTGGTGTGACATTCTCTCTGTGCATTAACCTGTTGGTTCTCTAGAGCTCTAGTTTGCTCTCCTGTGAAGTGTTGTTCATTTTAAAGCCTGCTTTTATTAGTTGCGAAGAGCAATAGCTCCATATGTTTACGAGCATACCACTGGCTATATTTTACTCCCTGCATTTACCAATCTTTTGGATGTTTTCACCTAGCGACGGTGTAAAACTGTACATTAACCTGTTTATTCTGTAGTCGCTAAGGGTAGTTGTAACTTGCAAGCACAAAAGTAGCTTAATCTGCATGTTAGCCACTTTTTGTGGATGATTTCTCCAACGGCATGCACAACTGTATTATAGTCTGTATTTCTGTAGCCATTAAGACATTGTAGCACCTTGCTAAAATAAAAGCAGTCTAGTCTGCTTTTTACATGTTTTACTTTTGGGAAGAATAACTATTTCTGTAGCCACTAAGAGGTTGTAGCACCTTGCTAACATAAAAACAGTCTAGTCTGCTTTTTAAATGTTTTTCCTTTGGGAAAAATAACTAGCCATGTTGACTTACTGTCAAATGTATTTCTCTATATTGTGATGTGCTGCTAACTATTGTACTTGCACTATTTTGAATTTGACTACAAATACTGCTGTATTTCTTAGTATGAATGCATATAGAGCACTCTATAGTGAAACGGTGTACATTTAACTGTTCTCTGTTGCTGTATTTCTACCCTAGCTGATATCTCTCTTACCCCTGGTGTTTTTTTTCTCACACTTTTGCCTGAATATTGTTCACAACTGACTCCCCTCCTCTTGTCTTTATAGCCGTAGCGGTCATTAACCTTGCAACATCACCTGGCCACAAAAGCAACTCTGTGGTGTGGACCCAACAGAAACCCTGCTAATTACGACCATCTGTCCTGCAGCTACCAAATAAGATAACAGAATCCCAATAAAGTATGTGTCCTAGTACCTAACCAGTACATGATATAGTAGCCCTTCTTAGCTACAGCATCTTGTTAGTCTCCAAAATAGTGTTACAGCAAAAACAGTGTTTTCTACATGTGTGCTGCATGAGAGGATGCCAGCAGCCCCAATCTTTCTCCTCCTTAACTACCCACACTCCTCTCACTTTTCTAAACCCTTATTTCCCCATACCTCACTCTTGACTACCTCTCCTGTTGTCTCTCTCACTTTACCTTGCCTGCAGTCCTGCCCTGCTCCATAGTCTGTTGCCTTTCTCTTGCTACACTCCACTCTCCTGCCCTCTACTCATGGTCTTTGCCCTACTCTTGCTGCTTGTAAACACCTCTCTTCTCTTTCAAGCCCCACACACCTGCTAACTTCAACTCTCCAACACAGGTATTTTTCCTCTAATACAATCCTATCAGTGCAACTGAGGCTAGCATTCTCCTGAAAGTGCCATCTGTACTTAATCCTTGTGTCTGTCTGTCCTTTCTTTGCTTCCCTTCTATCTTTTCACTCTCTAGCTAGTTCTTTCATTTTTTCTCTCCTTCTTACTGATTGTTTCCTGGGCTATTTTACAACCTGGATATTAGTCCTGCCCTGTACTGCCTCCCCCCTCCCCCATACCTAACTTCCTGTTCAAAGTTTTAATAGATGCCCTACAACTACGGCGCCATATTTTAAACTGGCTTCATCCCTCCTTGCTGCTGTGCATCTACTCTCATGCGAGCGTCTGACTGTGTAATGTAAGTTTTGATTTTGAACTGCTTTTAGATTACTGGTAAACGTTAGTCCAGTAATAATTTCTCTGTTTTGTCTAAACTGTGCTATCTGTTACTGAAAGATTCGTGATTATACTGTGAACTTTTTGCCCTGCATTGTGGCATTGCTGGTGTGACATTCTCTCTGCGACATTAACCTGTTGGCTCTCTAGAGCTCTAGTTTGCTCTCCTGCGAATTGGTGTTCATTTTAGAGCCTGTTTTTATTAGTTGCGAAGAGCAATAGCTCTGTATGTTTACGAGCATACCACTGGCTATATTTTACTACCTGCATTTACCAATCTTTTGGATGTTTTCACCTGCTGACACTGTAAAACTGTACCTTAACCTGTTTATTCTGTAGTCGCTAAGGGTAGTTGTATCTTGCAAACACAAAAGTAGCTTAATCTGCATGTTAGCCGCTTTTTGCGGATGTTTTCTCCAGCGTTGTGCACAACTGTATTATAGTCTGTATTTCTGTAACCGTTAAGATGTTGTAGCACCTTGCTAACATAAAAACAGTCTAGTCTGCTTTTTACATGTTTTGCTTTTGGGAAGAATAACTATTTCTGTAGCCGCTAAGAAGTTGTAGCACCTTGCTAACATAAAAACAGTCTAGTCTGCTTTTTAAATGTTTTCCATGTTGACTTACTGTCAAATGTATTTCTCTATATTGTGATGTGCTGCTAACTATTGTACTTGCACTATTTTGAATTTAACTACAAATACTGCTGTATTTCTTAGTATGAATGCATAGAGAGCACTCTTATAGTGAAACTGTACATTTAACTGTTCTCTGTTGCTGTATTTCTACCCTAGTTGATATCTCTCTTACCCCTGGTGTTTTTTTTTTCTCACACTTTTGCCTGAATATTGTTCACAACTGACTCCCCTCTTATTGTCGTTATAGCCCTAGTGGTCATTAACCTTGCGACATCACCTGGCCACAAAAGCAACTCTGTGGTGTGCACCCAACAGAAACCCTGCTAATTACAACCATCGGTCCTGCAGCTACAAAATAAGACAACAGAACCCCAATAAAGTATGTGTCCTAGTACCTAACTAGTACCTGATATAGTAGCCCTTCTTAGCTACAGCATCTTGTTAGTCTCCAAAATAGTGTTACAACAAAAACAGTGTTTTCTACACGTGTGCTGCATGAGAGGATGCCAGCATCCCCAATCTTTCTCCTCCTTAACTACCCCCACTCCTCTCACTTTTTTAAACCCACTTTATTTATTTATTTATTTATTCCAGTTTGATGACCGGGGAGGTCCACTGGGCCTGGGGAGCCCGTTTTCAGTGGAGGCCCAGAGAGAAAAGTTCCACAATATAAAGTTTAATTACATGATTAATTACAAAGAAAATTACAAGATTAATTACAAAGAAAATTTCATGATTAATTACAAAGAAAATGTCATGATTAGTTGCAAAGAAAGTTAGTATTACAAACAACAGGTAGCATTCTAAAGAAAAAGAGAAAATATTTACAATTTATTTCACAGGGCTTAGTTCCCCATACCTCACTCTTGACTACCTCTCCTGTTGTCTCTCTCACTTTACCTTGCCTGCAGTCCTGCCCTGTTCCATAGTCTGTTGCCTTTCTCTTGCTACACTCCACTCTCCTGCCCTCTACTCGTGGTCTTTGCCCTACTCTTGCTGCTTGTAAACACCTCTCTTCTCTTTCAAGCCCCACACACCTGCTAACTTCAACTCTCCAACACAGGTATTTTTCCTCTAATACAATCCTATCAGTGCAACTAAGGCTAGCATTCTCCTGAAAGTGCCATCTGTACTTAATCCTTGTGTCTGTCTGTCCTTTCTTTGCTTCCCTTCTATCTTTTCACTCTCTAGCTAGCTCTTTTCTTTTTTCTCTCCTCCTTACTCATAGCCGGCCTTAGGCCCAGACCAACTAGGCGGCCGCCTAGGGCGCCACTTTAGTAGGGGCACTTTTCCAGTATTTATTTGGTGTAGGTAGACCAGGATGGGGGCACTGGGTGGTGTGGTGGGGGGTGCCATGGTGCCCTTTTGCCTAGGGCACCAGTTGACCTAAGGCCGCTCCTGTCCTTACTGATTGTTTTCTGGGCTATTTTACAACCTGGGTATTAGTCCTGCCCTGTACTGCCTCACCCCTCCCCCCATACCTCACTTCCTGTTCAAAGTTTTCATACAAGCCCCACAACTATGGGCGCCATATTTTAAACTGCCTTCGGCCCTCCTTGCTGCTGTGCGTCTACTCTCATGTGAGCGTCTGACTGTGTAATGTAAGGTTTGATTCTGAACTGCTTTTAGATTACTGTTAAACGTTAGTCCAGTAATAATTCCTCTGTTTTGTCTAAACTGTGCTATCTGTTACTGAAAGATTAGTGATTATACTGTGAACTTTTCGCCCTGCATTGTGGCATTGCTGGTGTGACATTCTCTCTGCGACATTAACCTGTTGGCTCTCTAGACCTCTAGTTTGCTCTCTTGTGAAGTGGTGTTCGTTTTAGAGCCTGTTTTTATTAGTTGTGAAGAGCAATAGCTCTGTATGTTTACGAGCATACCACTGGCTATATTTTACTCCCTGCATTTACCAATTTTTGGATGTTTTCACCTGGCGACTCTGTAAAACTGTACCTTAACCTGTTTATTCTGTAGTTGCTAAGGGTAGTTGTACCTTGCAAGCACAAAAGTAGCTTAATCTGCATGTTAGCCGCTTTTTGCGGATGTTTTTTCCGGTGGAGTGCACAACTGTATTATAGTCTGTATTTCTGTAGCCGTTAAGATGTTGTAGCACCTTGCTAACATAAAAACAGTCTAGTCTGCTTTTTACATGTTTTTCTTTTGGGAAGAATAACTATTTCTGTACCCGCTAAGACATTGTAGCACCTTGCTAACACAAAAATAGTCTAGTCTGCTTTTTAAATGTTTTTCCTTTGGGAAAAATAACTAACCATGTTGACTCACTGTCGAATGTATTTGATGTGCTGCTAACTATTGTACTTGCACTATTTTGAATTTAACTACAAATACTGCTGTATTTCTTAGTATGAATGCATATAGAGCACTCCTATAGTGAAACTGTTTACATTTAACTGTTCTCTGTTGCTGTATTTCTACCCTAGTTGATATCTCTCTTACCCCTGGTGTTTTTTTTTCTCACACTTTTGCCTGAATATTGTTCAGAACTGACTCCCCTCCTCTTGTCTTTATAGCCCTAGCGGTCATTAACCCTGCGGCATCACCTGGCCACAAAATAACTCTGTGGTGTGGACCCAACAGAAACCCTGCTAATT
Organism: Protopterus annectens; assembly: GCF_019279795.1. Taxonomy (NCBI): domain Eukaryota; kingdom Metazoa; phylum Chordata; order Ceratodontiformes; family Protopteridae; genus Protopterus; species Protopterus annectens. Next base: position 66,221,071 of record NC_056738.1, read on the forward strand.
ACGACCATCGGTCCTGCAGCTACCAAATAAGATAACAGAATCCCAATAAAGCATGTGTCTTAATGCCTAACTAGTCACTAATATAGTAGCCCTTCTTAGCTACAGCATTCTGTTAGTCTCCAAAATAGTGTTACAGCAAAAACAGTGTTGTCTACATGTGTGCTGCATGAGAGGATGCCAGCAGCCCCAATCTTTCTCCTCCTTAACTACCCCCACTCCTCTCACTTTTCTGTACCCACTTTAGTTCCTCACACCACACTCTTGACTACCTCTCATGTTGTCTCTCTCACTTTACCTTGCCTGTAGACCTGCCCTGCTCCATAGTCTGTTGCCTTTCTCTTGCTACAATCCACTCTCCTGCCCTCTACTCATGGTCTTTGCCCTACTCTTGCTGCTTGTAAACACCTCTCTTCTCTTTCAAGCCCCACACACCTGCTAACTTCAACTCTCCAACACAGGTATTTTTCCTCTAATACAATCCTATCAGTGCAACTGAGGCTAACATTCTTCTGAAAGTGCCATCTGTACTTAATCCTTGTGTCTGTCTGTCCTTTCTTTGCTTCCCTTCTATCTTTTACTCTCTAGCTAGTTCTTTCCTTTTTCTCTCCTCCTTATTGATTGTTTCCTTGGCTATTTTACAACCTGAGTATTAGTCTTGCTCTGTACTCCCTCACCCCTCCTCCATACCTCATTTCCTGTTCAAAGTTTTCATATATGCCCTACAACTACGGGCGCCATATTTTAAACAGCCTTCGTCCCTCCTTGCTGCTGTGCATCTACTCTCATGCGAGCGTCTGACTGTGTAATGTAAGTTTTGATTTTGAACTGCTTTTAGATTACTGTTAAATGTTAGTCCAGTAATAATTTCTCTGTTTTGTCTAAACTGTGCTGTCTGTTACTGAAAGATTAGTGATTATACTGTGAACTTTTCACCCTGCATTGTGGCATTGCTGGTGTGACATTCTCTCTGAGACATTAACCTGTTGGCTCTCTAGAGCTCTAGTTTGCTCTCCTGCGAAGTGGTGTTCATTTTAGAGCCTGTTTTTATTAGTTGCAAAGAGCAATAGCTCCATATGTTTATGAGCATACCACTGGCTATATTTTACTCCGTGCATTTACCAATCCTTTGGATGTTTTCACCTGGCGATGCTGTAAAACTCTACTTTAACCTGTTTATTCTGTAGTCGCTAAGGGTAGTTGTACCTTGCAAGCACAAAAGTAGCTTAATCTGCATGTTAGCCACTTTTTGCGGATGTTTTCTCCAGCGGCGTGCACAACTGTATTATAGTCTGTATTTCTGTAGCCGTTAAGATGTAGCACCTTGCTAACATAAAAACAGTCTAGTTTGCTTTTTGCATGTTTTTCTTTTGGGAAGAATAACTATTTCTGTAGCCGCTAAGAAATTGTAGCACCTTGCTAACATAAAAACAGTCTAGTCTGCTTTATAAATGTTTTTCCTTTGGGAAAAATAACTAGCTCTGTTGACTTACTGTTGAATGTATTTCTCTATATTGGGATGTGCTGCTAACTATTGTACTTGCACTATTTTGAATTTAACTACAAATACTGCTGTATTTCTTAGTATGAATGCATATAGAGCACTCTTATAGTGAAACTGTGTACATTTAACTGTTCTCTGTTGCTGTATTTCTACTCTAGTTGAGATCTCTCTTACCCGTGGTGTTTTTTTTTTTTTCTCACACTTTTGCCTGAATATTGTGCACAACTGACTCCCCTCCTCTTGTCTTTATAGCCCTAGTGGACAATAACCCTGCAACATCACCTGGCTACGAAAGCAACTTTGTGGTGTGGACCCAAAAGAAACCCTGCTAATTACAACCATCGGTCCTGCAGCTACCAAATAATATAACAGAATCCCAATAAAGAATGTCTCCTAGTACCTAACTAGTACCTGATATACTAGCCCTTCTTAGCTACAGCCTCTTGTTAGTCTTCAAAATAGTGTTACAACAAAAACAGTGTTTTCTACACGTTTGCTGCATGAGAGGACACCAGCAGCCCCAATCTTTCTCCTCCTTAACTACCTCCACTCCTCTCACTTTTCTGTACCCACTTTACTTCCCCATACCTCACTCTTGATTACATCTCCTGTTGTCTCTCTCACTTTACCTTGCCTGCAGTCCTGCCCTGCTCCATAGTCTGTTACCTTTCTCTTGCTACTCTGCACTCTCCTGCCCTCTACTCATGGTCTTTGCCCTACTCTTGCTGCTTGTAAACATCTCTCTTCTCTTTCAATCCCCACACACCTGCTAACTTCAACTCTCCAACACAGGTATTTTTCCTCTAATACAATCCTATCAGTACAACTGAGGCTAGCATTCTCCTGAAAGTGCCATCTGTACTTAATCCTTGTTTCTGTCTGTCCTTTCTTTGCTTCCCTTCTATCTTTTCACTCTCAAGCTAGTTCTTTTCTTTTTCTCTCCCCCTTACTGATTGTTTCCTGGGCTATTTTACAACCTGTGTATTAGCCCCGCTACATTCGCCCTCACTATGCTCGGGCTCACTTTGCTCCCCCTACCCTACCCCCATTCACACCCACCCACATTACAATTTACTTTATACCATCCATTCCCTCCCCTTCCTCCCTCACCACCCACTAACAAGGAACTTCCTGTCTTACCTGCAATTGTCTCACTTCCTGTCCCCTTCCTTTCCTCCATCGATGCTCTAAGTCTCCTATTACAATCTCTACACACTCACTTTCCCTTTCCTAACAGCCATCCTCCTTTCCCCTTAGCCAGATTTATAATGCACTACCTAATCATCCCCGCCTCTTTTCTCTTTCTTCTAGTTAACATAACCTCATACCACATCCACCTTCCTTCCCCACTGCCATACTCTTCCACCTCCTTCACCCTTGACACACTACCCTCACCTTCTTTCCTTTCAATCTCACCAGCCCTATTTAACCTCCCCTACATGTCTCCACAAACCGACAAGACTCAAAATGCTTCCTCCTTCCCAAGCATCTAAACACAAGTTCTATAAATTAGATTTACTCTCCCTATACAGAAATAACTTACTTTTATTTGGGGACATCCAACCTAACACTGGCCCCTCCCCTTCCTCAACACAACACACCTCTCCATTATCCTTTGCATCCCCCTCCACTCCTACTGCCTCTGTCCAACATCAGTCTAACATACATATATCACCCACATCTAAACACCTTGCCATTTACTCTCTAAATATTCAAAGCCTAATAAACAAAATTACTGAGTTCCATGCCTGGATAGCCCATACAACCCCTCACATCCTCTGCCTATCTGAAACCTGGCTTAAGCCACACATCTCTAACAATGAAATCCTCCCACCAGGATATAACATCTACCGTGCAGACAGACTGCACAAAAAAGGGGGTGGTGTAGCCATCCTACACAGTAATAGTCTCAACCTCACATCTTTTACTGCCCCCATCCCTGACATTTAACCAGCTGAACTCATTATCGCTATCACCTCAATTCACACAAAAAATTAGCTATTGCCTCCATCTACATCCCTCCTGGAAACAACTTGCCAATCATTGAGAAAATCCTTTCCTTGTTCACTCACAATATACCCTATGAAATGCTTATTTTAGGAGATGTCAACCTAGACTGGATAAAACTTAAAACTGACTGTCCACAAAACAGTATTAATCTCCACGGCTACCATCAGCTAATAACCTCTCCCACCCGAATGCACAAAAACACCTCTTCTAGCTCTATAATTGACTGGATACTCACCAACACCCCTAAGCTATATCACAACCCCACTACCCTACCAGATCAATTAAATGACCACCTACCCACTCTTGTCCTTAGATACAGCTCTCAACCTCTCAAATCTAACCACTATAGATACTGCTGCAAACTCTCTAACTTTGACTCAACTCAATTCAACACAATTCTCTCTTCCACTGACTGGACTTTCCTGAAACAAATCCCCTTAAATGATGCAGTAAATAGTTTCAACAGTATCTTCGTAAATACCCTCAACTGCCTCACTCCCTCTAGAAAGGTTAGAATAAAAGTTAACTATGCTCCTTGGCTTTCCAAAGAGACTAAGTCCCTTATGCTCCAAAGAGATAAAGCATGGAAAGCCTGGAACAAAACTAAAGAATTATCCCTGCTCCACAAGTATAGACATCTCAGGAACCTTACCAAGAAACAAACCAATTTTGACAAAAAGTCCTTCTTTAACTCTCCTCCACTTGATAGCAAAACCAACCCTCAGAAATTCTGGTCAACTATTAAAAGAATTCTTTCTCCTGGATGCCCCTCAAACCCCTCCCCCTACCCAGACACATCCCCTCTAGATACAGCTATCTTGCTCAATAAATACTTTATTGATACTATTCAGTCACTCTTACCCATTACTGGCAATACTACTCCTCAACACATCCCCTCCTACCCACCCAACAATAATCCCTTCTCCCTACAGCCTGTTCCTACTTCCTATATCTGATCTCGTCTACTTAAGCTCAAACCGTGGTCCCCATCTACAGATAATTTACCCCCCACTTTCCTCAAACTAGCTGCTGACTCTATAGCTTACCCAGTATCTATCTTAATCAATAGGTCCATTCAGGAATCTACAGTACCTACCCTCTGGAAATCCTTTTTCACTATTCCCCTACACAAAGGGGGTAACTCCACTGACCCATCTAATTACCGTCCCATAGCCATCTCATCCTCCCTCTCCAAAATACTTGAAAAATGTATCCACTCACAACTGCTAAAATTCCTACTCCAACAAAACCTTCTCACCTCTACCCAACACGGTTTTCGTCCCCACCATAGTACAAGTATTGCCATCCTATCCTTTACCCATACCATTGCAGAAGCCCTAGATAATAATAAACGTATCTCATGCCTCTTCCTAGACCTTTCCAAAGCTGTTAATACTGTCTCCCATCCTCTGCTGCTATCTAAACTTGCTAGTCTCAATCTGTCTGTTTCTACCCTTTCCTGGTTCTGCAGTTACTTATCCTCCAGGCAGCAGCCTGTCAAATGGCTCTCCTCCACTTCTCCATTCCTATATGTCACAACAGGAGTATCCCAAGGCTCCATCCTAGGTCCTCTCCTCTTTAACATCTTCACTAATGACCAACACACATCATGCAAGCAATCCTCCCTCATCCAATACACAGATGATTCTACCCTCATCTCCATCTCTGACAACATCTCTGAGCTCCATACTCTCTCTCAATATATGTTCTCATCTATTGAACAGTGGCTCTCTAAAAATCTCCTCATCCTTAGCCCCAAAAAAAACAAACTCCTACTATTCCTCCCCCGGTCATATACTCACCGCAAATCTTCCTTCTATATCACCTCCTCAAATAACACAATTATTAAACCTGATGCTCATACTAAACTTTTAGGAGTCATCATAGATGATGAACTCAAATTTAATATACACCTCCTCCAATGTATAAAAAAGACTAACCAGAAGCTTGAATTGCTCTGTCGTAACTAGAAATTTCTAACTCCAAATGCTAGGCTTTCCCTTGCACAAGCCTTCCTCCCACCCTCCCTTTTGTATGCTGCCCCTATTTTCACTAATATCCAAGCCACAACTTTAAACAAACTCCAACAAACTTATCATAAGATAGCTAGATTCATAACAGACTCCCCTTACAAATCCCACCACTGTCTACCCCTTACATCCCCACAATGGCTAGAATTCCCCCACACTTTGTTACTTTCACAACTACAAATGCTGCATTTCATTCTCTACAAACCTTCATCTTGCCCAGCTCTTTCTTCCCTCATTTCCATTTACACACCTTCTCGCACTCTCCGTACCTCTAATCAGCAACTTCTCAACACTTACCAGCCAAAAAAAAGCAGTAGGCAAACTCTTATATAAATACACAATAGCCCAAAACTGGAACAAACTTCCTCGCGAAATAAGCTCCACCATTCACCCAGCACACTTTAAGGAGAAACTAAAACTCCATCTGCTCAACACCAGAATCTGCCCTTGCACAGCACCAACCTAACCTCATCTCTCCCTCCAAGGGCTACCCCCTCCTCACTTTCCTCCATCACCTCAAACATGTGATCCCTCAATTTAGGGTTACAAACTGAACTATACTCTTCTCATTTGATCAATTAATCTGCATGTAAATATGTACAAAATCTCTAATCAGTAAACATAGTTTACATAATGTAAATAGTTTGCATGTTTTTATCTGTAGTGTTCTTGTATTATTATTTTTTTTTCTTCTTCTTTTTTTCATATCTCATCATATGTCAATTGAAATTACCTTCTTATGTCTGTATATATCTGTATTGGTGCTTTTCTCCTCAGTTCTCCATTGAAAATGGGCCAAAAACCCGAAAATGGGCCAAAAACCCAGCTGGACCAACCTGGTTAACAAATGTCAATAAATAAATAAATAAAATGTATCTTAAAACATTCTTAGACAATGCAATAGTCTGAAATTATACTATAAACTATTCCAAAATGGAGATGCTTTGTATTTAATCTTGCACTATTTGCAAGATATTCTTATATATATTTGTCAATGACACTAAGGTTGGGGGTATAGTTAAAAATATGTACAATCATAATAAATTACAAAATTATCTAGACATTTTATTTAGGTGGGTCACCATAAATGGGATACAATTTAATGCCAAGAAATGCAAAGTGATAAATTTTGGTTCTGGAAATAACCATTAATTATCCTTATGATCTAAATAATGAAATTTTGACAACAGTAAGCTTTGTGAGAAATTTAGGATATATGGTGGAAGATGCTGTGGACTTTGATCATATCAAGGCAGTGGTGAGGAAGTGTTATGGTATTTTAAAATAGATCTTGAGGAGTGTCAGTAGTAGAGAAAAAGAAGTCTTGATTTGACTTTTTACTTCTGTTGTACAGCCTGTTATGGAAAATTGTGGATCTTTTGGTTGTTTTAACACTTGCTAAATAATGAGGGAATCCAAGTGCTGGTCACTAGACAGGTGAGAGGACTGAAACACTTGTTATAAAGAAAGATTTGAGAATGCCTCCCTGTACTCAGTTGGTTATAGGCTTTTAAGAAGTGACTTGATTCTTGTGTAATCAAGAAATGAGACATTAGCAACCTCTCCTGGTGTTACATTTTTTAGGGCATAGTGTCAATACCTGGAATAACACTCTATATGGGAGATTGCCAGATGTTTAAACATCAGTTAAGTCAAGTATTTTCATCATAGAGTAGGAACATTATGGAACTCTCTATATAGATATATAAGAGAAGTTGGTAGTGTTGAAAGTTTTAAGTTCTTGATAGATAAATAGTATAGGAATTTTGTTTATAAAACTCTTAAATGGCTACTTGGAACCCTGAGTTTGAATTTTTTCTGTTTTGAATATTGAACATCTCTTGATATATGTGAAAAAATTAGTGCTGTAGTTTTAAACAGACAACTGGTTAGATAAGTATCAGATGACATTGTCCCCTTGGCCAGTTTAGCAAAAATTCCTAACAAAAGTACATTATGTTTTATGCCTTTCCTCTATTTTTGCATATGTATATAATTATTTGTTTATATATATGACATGCCGTCATAAATAAAGGAGCTTAGTGTGAAAAATATGTGGTATTAGCTGTTCTACTAATGGCTGATTGGCTGAGAAGATGACATTGGAAATCCTTGATCACAACTGCCCAGGAAGCAACTCGCCAGTCAATGTTTGCTATAGGACATCATTGCCTGGGCTGTTTTCTATTGCAGTACTGGCAATGATTCACTGTTTCTAAAAGATTCCTTTTCTCTACAGTTGTATGACTGTGGCATATAAGTACGGGGTATGTGGGGGGGGGGGGTGAAAACATTTTTTCATCCAGATGAAGCTCTCTCTGGCTGACTGTATCTATCCATGGCACGTTATTTAAAGCTTCTCTTGTCTTCATACAATTATTATGAGTGACACATAAGATACATATGTGATTAATTATTTTATAATATACTTTACCATGCCTATAGACAAAATGTTGACAATGTGGCTTCATCCAGATGTTATATAATGAAGCATAGTGGTGCTATTTGTATCACCAGCTGTATTTTCATTTTGCTTCAAAGTTCAAGTCAGTTGAAGTTGTTTTTTATCCTTTCACCTGCTTGAGCCTATTTCTAGAAACATGAAATTGTAGGCTAGCTTCACGTCTCATTTTTTCAGTGAAGAAAGGCCAGTTTCATTTTTTGATGGAAGAAAAGTCCATAATTCATGGTTCAAAAAAGTGTCTCATTATCCTGCTTGTCAGAAATAAGGGTCTCCACTGCAGTTTTGTTTTCCCACTCTTGAATATTCATTGAGTAAATTGTTGCAGTTCTGAATAATTTAGTTACAAATCTTGCTGTCAACAAACAACTTTATAATCTCCTATATTCACTTAAATCTTAATCTTTCAGCTGTATTACTTTGGTACCTAGCTTGAAATATCTACCTTGCAGCCACCAATGTCTTTACAGGTTAGTGTAAATTTAGCAGAGTACTGGAAACTCTGGAGTCAAAAATTTGAATTGTATCTTACTGTGAGTTGTGTTTCTGAAAGACAAGAAAGTCAATTGATCAATGTTTCTTCATACCTTAGGCAAGGAGTATTTAAAGTATTTAACATTTTTAACTTTATGAAGGAAGTGAGAAACACGACTTCTGTCTTATAAGACAAGTTTCAAGGTTAGTGCAAGCCAAAGAAAAATCTGCTATAAATAAGGCAGCTATTTTCACTAGAAATCAAGTGGGACATGCTTAATTTGTTACTTATGTGACTGATATGAAATATAGAGAGCAAGACTATGTGAGTCTAGTAACTTGAATGATTCACTAGTAAGAGACAGGACTGTATGCAGGATCACAAATAGTCAGGTAAGAGGCAGACTGTTAAAAAAATCAGCTTAACACTTGATCAGGTTCCAGATGATTGCAGAGTTAGTGAGTTATAAGGCATATAGATTAAGAACATGGCAGAGAAAGTGAAAGTCTTTTGAATAAAAACTGTGAGTTAGAATGAAAAGAAACCAAAGTCTAAAACCATTAAATTAATAAGAACAATGGAAATGCAAGGAGCTGTAAGATATACAAGGTGACATATGATAATAAACATGCTGCCAGTAATTGTTTCCTTTGTTAAAATTGTGGCTACAGGCATAGTAAAGTACATTATAAAGTAATTAATCATAAACGTATGCTATGTGGGGTTCCTGATAATTTTATAAAGATGTGTAGGTTTAAATAAAGTATCACAGCAAGATAGTTATGACAACAAGCAGAGAAAAAGAGTAAAAAAGATGTTTGCACATACTATTGAGACACATACTATAAATACATTGCAAATTGTAAGCAGCAGCAATAATGACTCCTGGCCAAAAATTCTGATAATTAAAGGCACAGATGCTGCATTTAAGCTTGATGCTGGTGTAGAATGCAGTAAACTGAATGACTTTGCATTCAAGATGTTGAATCTGTATAATAATGGAGACACACATTTCCATGCACTTTCTTTACATATTCAGGGCAAAAATAGAGCCCATGGGACAAATTAGTGTTGAATATATATACAAGTACATAAAGTAAAAATTTTCATTTCAAGTAGTGTCTATTAAAAAGTATTCAAAGTAACAAAATATATTGGGTTATAATGCTTGTGATTCACTAGTTATGATGAAGGTAAAATTAATAGTGTGCAGTTACTGGGTGATTTACTGATTAGTACAATCAGCACCAGAAACATACTTAATATACTTTAAATCTGCTAATACTAAGCATGTATTGAGTGAAAGCATTTGCAATATCATACAAAACAGCTGCAAAGGCACTTCATATTTTAATGCAAAACCCACTGATAATGTGCATTCTCATGGACAGCAATCAATTGTAACATTGTATGCAAAGGATTATGATGTCAATGGTATTCCTTACGGTGCTTTACTGAAAATTTAAATACATAATTACATACATAATTATGGAACCCTTACAAGAAAAATAGCATGACTAAAATTGAAAAGATTAAATTGGAAATATACCAAGGATATTCATGGATGTAAAAGTTTAAGTTATTATGAAAGATAAAAATATCTCAACTTGTACAGTGTGTCATACAAATATTTAAGAGGAGACCTTATTCAGGTGTATATGGGATGTAGAGACAGCCACCTCTGGAAATATTTGTATTTATCAAAGAGTAATAGATAATTATCAGATAATTTGTGTTGGAGAATATGTAGGAATGACAGATGTACTGTTTGGTTTTCTGAGACAGTAGCTAATACCCTGAAATATACTACCAAATTATATTAAAGTAAATACTATTTTAGATATTTCAAGAACAATTTGGACACTTATGTGGATGACTGTTTTGGTATACTGGCAGGCAAGAAGGGAATTATTGACAGTGTCTGAAATATGTATGTGTAAATATGTATGTATGTATGTGTGTATAATTTATAAACTGCATCATGTTTACTTCACATTGCTGACATGTTACAAAGACATTCTGACTTATTTACTAGGCTGGGGTGTCAAGCAAATACTATATTAAAATTTCCCTGGGACTATACCAGGTGTGTATGCTCCAAGATGAGTTTCAGTTGCACTCAGATATGAAAATGAGCAGGGAGGCAATAACAGTTACTTTTAAGCAAATAGAACTGAATTAATAGGTGAATAGTATGGAAACTGTCATGAAGCAGGGCATGCTGAGAATATATATAGAAAGTAATAGTTACTAATAATATTAATAATAGTAATTACATTTGCTAAATGGGTAAGCCTGTCAGATACATAGTATCTTGTCAGGGGTGACCAAGGAGCAATGTATAGTTGTGACAAGCTCAGTCACACAGTAGACAAATAAGAGCTGTGTGAATCAAACACAAGACTGAGGTACAGTCTAAGTAATAGCACACAGTTTTAAACCCCTGTGCTAAGAAAATAGATCAAAAGGGATCATTATGCACTTCACTCAATTGAAGAAATATGCCTAATGCTATCAGTTTAACCTAAATGAGTTTAGCTCAGAACTGTGCAGCCCTAATATTCCACTACAGCACATACAGATTTTTAGGATTACCTTTTGGAATTTTATCATCCTTGGAAGTTTTCCAAACTTCAGTAGCTAAGATGAGTGAAGGTCTAGAAAGTGTTAATATAATTGATTTTTGGCTTGGGTTTCAGCGCTTGATTAAGCTGCTATGCAGAATAACTCAGAGAGGCTTTAATTAAAATAAAAATGTATCAACTTTATTTATCATCTGTCAAGTATATGGACCATAGGTTAACCTTTCCAAAATCGATAGACATGGATCAATGTAATTTTATGGGGGGGGGGCTAGGCAACCATTTGACAACATTAACAGAACAATGATGATCCACTGGGAATCAGAATGCAAGAAAATACCACTGTTGTTGGTGGGTCTTGATGCAGAGAAAGCATTTGACAGAATAAGATGGGATTTTATGAGTAGGGCTATGGAAGCTTTTGCAGTCCTGATACAATAGGGTTAGTTAGATGGATATATGAAGGCTCAGAGGCACAAATGGGTTCCTCCCTGAAAACATGGGTTTTAACAGAGGGACCAGGCAGGGGTCTGGGGGATTCAGTGGTTGCACCCAGCTTGCAGTCATCAGCAAACCTGGTCATCAAAAGGTCCTCTACATTTGCCTTGACTTCAGAAAGGTATATTCCAAACAGGAGAGCCCCAGTACTGAGCTCTGTTGAACACCACTAGTTAAATAATACTGTTCATAAGTTCATAGCTGGCCACTGCAAGTGACCTTTTTAAGCCTAGCCATGCTTCCTAAGGTGAGAATCAAGCCCTGTACATTGTGTCTGTGAGATACTCACCTTGACCACCATGCCAACCCCAACTATGTTCAAGTTTTGAGCTGGGACACAGGACCTGAATTGTCTAGACATAGTAAGTCCTTATGAAGTTTAATTCTGTTGACCACCAAAAAAGCAATTACTAGAAAATGGAAATCAAAATCTAAACCAACTGTATTTGAAGTACTGACTATTGTAAATGAGATAGAAGAACTGGAAATGGAATCTTTAGAAAAGGAAAGAACAAATTACAGAGAAATACATGGAAATTGTGGGAGCAATACATGCAGAATAATGTTCAGAAAGAGTGATGTTTAATGGAAGGTAGGAATTGAGTGATTTATGTAATGTTGCATTGAAAGACAGTTGTTATACAGAAAGAGCATATGTAATGCTTAATGTGTGTAAATGAAAAAATGTTTGTGTTTTGTTTTCCTTTCTATTAATTTACGTATGTGTCTTCCATAATATTTTAATAAAAGTGTTTGAAACAAAGAATGTCACAGCTTTCTGCCCTTCCACTCCCTCTGGCATAGTGACAGTTGGCACATCAGCATGATGCAAGCAAATTTCCCACATCTTCTGCCCTCCACATTTGCTTCTGTGCCTAGTCATCAAACCATGCTAGCTTACTCTATTGCTTTTGGATCTAGTCACCTTTCAATCCCATATATGCCTTTATTTCCCACCCTTCCTGCTTTAAGACATCAACAATGTTTTGCAAGCCTCCTATTCTCTCTATTTAACATGGTGACATTGGCAGTGATTCATAAAACCTCACAGGGATGACATCTGTTCTTTCACCTGTGATCATCCCAAATAACCCAGTCACAGACAGCTCCCTCCATAATAATAAGCAACACTCTGTTGATGCTTACCCTCCTCACCTTATGTCTGCACAGGAGAAAAAATATAAATTTGAGCACTAGCAACATAACTCAAATTAGTGTGCATAGCTGTGGGTCACAGCAAAACATACATGCACCCACCTTTTTTCTACAACAGCATGCTAGTTGTGAGTCATTCTGAAACAGTTTAAGTTTTGTGGCATGGCATCTTATTTCCTTCCATGCATAATTTGCTGAAGGTTTGGTGGCCACATTGCTTAGAAGTGAAATTTTGTAAGCAAAACTTGCATTTATTGTATTTTTGTATTGCTAGTATCTTTACTAACTGCTTTGTCTTTGTATTTTCCATGTCTGCTGTTACTACCTGTGAAAAGTTTATTCACCTAAGCTTGATCAGTGCACTACCCTAGTAAACAAAACATATCAAAATAATTAAGTTAATTTTGTGTTCAAATATTTGTTGACATGGGGGTTTAATGTTCTGTTTTTTTTTTTTTTTTGCTCATTTATAAAGGATCTACTAATAACACAAATGCATATTTGATAAACAGTTGAATGGATTACTAGCAGGTGTTGCTTACTCTTAATTTTTTCTGGGACTTTCACTTTTCACTAAAAGTTAAACAAATTTCAGATAGGCTTAACAGAAAAAAAAACAGAAGCCATCAAAGTTCAACTCAAAGTGGCTCAACACAAATTTGAAAAGGTTTACAATTCACTGCAAACAAGTTTGTGGTAAGATGATTTTTGATGTTCTTGTTTAAATGTTGCAAATGTCTTTACATTAGTGTTGTGAAGAAAAAAAAAAACAGGAAAAGCTAGCCACTTGGTGGTGTGAACTTTGGCTCTAGAGGATTGTCGCTGTTGAAGTGACACCCCTATCCCATGTGCAAAAATGGGAAAAAGAGGTTGAGGATGGATGGATGGATGGATGGATGGATGGATGGATGGATTGATGGGTCTTTAAGAGTATTTAGCGGCCCAGTATTTAGGAATATTGCATTCTAAACTTGTTCATTCAAACACAAGGTCCTACACTGTACAAGAGTGTCATGAAAAGCTTTGAAATTTGATAAAGCCTGCATTTCTGTCATCTTTACTTCTTACAAAATTAAACATTTCCTACATGTTAGATGGTTGTAGTTCCTGATCCTATTATCTACATTCATTCTTTCTCTTTTTGTATTAAACCTTCTAGAAGATATCTTACACGTGGGCCCTGTAGTTGGCATAACCAGGCTTTACCCCTCTAACAACTGTTCAATAGCCTGCCATCCAGTCATCAAGCCCAAACCCAATTCACACAAGCAAAGTATTTCCAGTTTGTCCCCAGAAAGTCCATAATACTTTCAGATTAATTACTCTCCGGGAGTACAGACTTCTAATTTACGGAACTCTGCTGTGCCACCACTCATTCCTAGCTCCACTAGGAACATCAAGATGTAACAATTCAAAAAAGTCCAGAGGTTGTGTGTGGTAGTTCATCTGCACAGCCTGGAAAATCTCAAAGAGAGCACCTCAAATTTGCTGTCCTAATTTTCCTGTAGATGCTATTATTGGTTATTGCATCTGGCATCTGTTCCTTCCTTCGCCCACCATATTAAGTTGTACAGGTGGTAGCTTCTAGTACACCTGGCTCTATTAAGTGCAAAGGGTTGCCAAGGAATGCTCCTTCTCCTAATAATACTGCTTTAACTTACACAATCTCTCTCTCTCTCTGTTTCTGTCTGCTCTTTCTGTTATTGAATTTCCTTCCAAACCTGAATCATCAGTATTGTAACAGTGTGCTCAACTCCTTTCACAACACTAATCGGTTACAAACAGCACTCAACAAGATCTGTAGGTATATCATCTTGTTAAATCCCTTCAAGCACCTCTGAATTTCATCAAGGAAGGATAACTGCCTTCTTATAAGAGCTGAGTCACGTTGGGCCCGATTCCAGCTCTCAGTGTAAGTGAACACTTAATCAAACAAACAGAATGAAGGCACACCACGACTATCGAAGCAAACCTTCTATAGCTCATAAAATCTTTATTACCAGTAAGCGCTTTCACATCACACAGGACGCTTCTTCAGACTTTAATAAAATCAATTACACAAAGAAACATTAAATAGTCCTAGTTGTCTCATTGTCAGCCAATAAAAGCACTTAGCTAATTAACATAAATACAAGCCTTACTAAAAATGTATATCTAACTAGGTAAGACTAAAATCTACAAAAACACACGTAAAAGTGCATGAATTTAAATATAAAAGTGTAAATAATGACTATATAAAAAATAAAAGATAATAAAAAATATACATGTAAAAGACGTGTGTGCAAGAAGCACTTAAAAATAATGAGTATAAAAAACACTTAGAAATGATGACAGTAATAATTTAAAAACAAATTTGTTGAAACAGAACTAATGTCTTAGGGGTCTATCTTTTAAGAATGGTTTCAAAGAAACCCTGTCATTGAGACCGTGTCCATTGTCTGCCTGTAGCCTGATAATCCACCTATTCTCTTCTTTCTCAGTAAAATTATTTATATTCCTGTGGATTTTTGTGTGAAGGCACTTCACCCCTACAGTGTATTCTCTTTCGACTATAAGTGAACACTTATACTGAGAGCAGGCTGAGAGCTTGCCCCTGTTATAATCCTGTTTATAGATGGTCCTTAAACTGAAGTAAGTCACTTACACTGGGAGCAAGTCTTTCGGAATCGGGACAGACTTTCACTGATAGCAACTCTTTTGGAGTCTGGCCTGCTGTTCTTATACCTTAAATACTGTACCATAAACAAACGTTAAGTATTGCCAGCAATTATTAACTCTTGATGTCACAAGACAGATTTTCGCCTCTCAAAATTAAGGTGTTTGGGTCTGTGACTGGGGGAAAGCCTTTAGAAAGGTCTCAGCATCTACCTGACACTAAATCCCTGCTAATATCATAATATTGTGAGTGTGATAAGCTATGCAGAATTCTGGACAGAGTTGTTGGACTACTTAGCCTGTTCATATGGGTGTGATTGTTATACAGGCAATCAATAATTTTGGGTAACTAATATCTGTATTTCTGAGTAATATTCTCAAATTCTTTCACATTAATTAACTTTTTGTTCATTTACTATTTCTTTTACTGTATCTAATGCTCTTCAGTGAATGTTCCTGTAGGCTATCATATCTACTTGTAAAGTAATCTCAATCCTTGTATGGTATTATCTTCTATTGCTGTTCCTCTTGTATTAGTTGACACTGTATGCCTAGTTGTACAAGCTGGCATTCTGTAAATAAATAACTCAAGACACAGAGGTAGATAGGTAGAGAGACAGTGACAGACAGGTAAGCCTTGTATACTACATATGCTTCATGTATAATATTATATAGTTCATTTGCTGATGCCATTTTATTTTATTTCCTTCACGAAAATAATCATTGCTTACTGGGAAAATCAGCCAGAGGGCTTAAAATACAATAAAAAGTCATATAAAACAAATTTTGAATGTGCATACAGTTCTGTCAGGGTATCATCCTTATGAACATGCTCAAGTGCAGCACAGGAAATGATTAGTGTGCAGAAACAATCGGCTTGTCACTAAGGTCTATACATTTTCAGACATGTGGCACTGTTGTATGACATGAGGACCTTGAGTTTGTAAAATCTAACAGATGAATTGTAATGCTAGAAAATGAATGGTAATGCATTCAGCTTTTTCCTCTTAACTAACATATTTTTTTACTCTACGTGTTTATTATTAAAAGATTTCCAAAAGGATTCTACATACACCTACAGTCCAGGAGAGTGCATCCATAAAAGTCACTTTCACAAACTGTCAGAACGAGACAGTATTCACATTTGACTGCACATATGAAGTTATAAAGCAACCCGAGTTTATTCCTGTCTAAGTGAACGTGTACCGTCAGATGTTAGCATTAAAGCCTAGAAGCAACCACCCTCCATTCACTGGGCCTAACATCTCATGAAAAGATTTGCATTCCACGCCTTAGCTTGCTCGACAATCTAGTAAGTTTCTCTTGATCTCATATCTTAGTCTACTCTGACCATATTCCACCCCCTTGAGTACAAGTACTGGATGCTTTGTCATCTTGCTCAATTAATTAGTACCCCATGTGATTTTGCAAGTTTAAGGTACTCAGATAATTTAAGCAGCAAGTATTCTGACTGCAGCAGAGAAGACTATGAATATCATATGTAATCCCTTGCCATCACTTCATATCTTTCACCTAACCTTCCTCCATTACCTCTTTTTCAGCCCTGTTGCACTTTATCCATTTCAGTACTTCGGTATTACTGCTTTCCTCATAGTCTGTTCTCATCTTTCAGTCTCTTTGATCATCCTTCCTCACCTTCCCCACCCTCTACTATTTTTGTACCTCTTTCCTCCACCTCCCCATTTACCCCTCCAAGTTTCTTATCTACTTCATAAGAACCCCTCTTCCTCCATCTTTCAGCTGCTCTTCCCTTCATCCCTTAGTTGCTGTCTTCTGCACTCATTCCACAGCAAGCCTCACCTTTATTCTTACCTCAAACTTCCATTTTTATTCCTGACTTTCATTCCCATTCACTACATATTTATTTATTTATTTATTTATTTATTTATTTATTTATTTATTTTACATTTGTTAACCGGGCTAGTCTAGCTGGATACATATCCTTTTTCAGTAGAGGCCCGAGGAGAAAAGCTCCAACATAGTAGTTAATACAATATAAAAATACAAGTAAAAACAGTAAGAAAATAATGTACATTTTCCAAAATACACAATGATTGAGAAATTTTTTTTACATAGTTGTTAAAAAGACAGCAGAGCAATCAGAAGGTTATTTATAGCTGAGGTATCTTATAAGCAAATAGTAAATAGAGCATTTCAAGAAGAATAAACATGTTTGCCATTGTTGATAGATTTGGACATTTGGAAAGGGGTTGAGAATATATGTTTAGTCAGGTTCACTCATGGGCATAGCCATTGTTTTTTGAGATATTCTTTTAGGTTGTTTTTGAACTGATGGTGTGAGGTTGTACTTCTAAGGTAGTTTGGCAGGAAGTTCCACGGTTTGCCAATGGAGTTGGCAAAGAGGGCATCACCACCTGAGTTCTTGGCAGTGATGGTTCGGATCTGGGTGCTGTTGGATGATCGAAGGCTATTGAGGTTAGTATATGGGGTCAAAATGCTAGATAGTGAGGGAGTTCTATCCGGTTGGTTGATTAGTTTGCAGGCTTCAGTGAGTTGGTTAAGTTTGAGAAGATTTGGGAGTTCCAACCAGCCAAGTTTCCTCAGGTTGAGACAATGGTGGGTGCGATAGGGGGATCCAGTAATAAATCTAGCAATGTGGTTGTAGGCAGTAGAGAGCGTGTTAAGTTCACGTTTGTTGAGGAAAGAAAAGACTGGGGAGGCATAGAGGAGGGTGGAGAGAAGATGTGTGCGGGCAATAGTTAATTTGGCAGTTGGGGTTAGATAGTTTTTTATTCTGTACATGGAACCTAGTTTTTTGTTAAGTGATTTTACAGTTTGTGTAATGTAAATGTCAAATTTGAGTTTATGACCTATAGTTACACCTAGTAGTTTGGTACTGGCGACAGGGGTTATGATAGTCCCATTGTTGGATTTAACATGGAAGGTTGTATTGTCGTTACTTGTGAGTTCTGTTCCAAGGGTTAAGTAAACGTTGGGAGAAAATAGTAGTAGTTTGGTTTTGGTTGGATTAAGTAGGAGTTTCAGATCGGTGAACCATTTTTCTACTAGAGAAAAACAGTGTTGAGTGGTAGTTTGGAGATTTAGGAGAGAGACATCAGAGCAGATCAAGGTGGAATCATCGGCGTATTGGATGCAGGTGGATTTAGAGATGACTGAGTGTAGGTCATTTATGAAGATGGAAAACAGAAGTGGACCCAGAATTGAGCCTTGAGGAATACCAATGGTATTGGGGAGTAGGCCTGATAGTCTGTTTTGCCACCGGACAGCTTGTTGCCTACCAGTGAGGTAAGCCTGGAACCAGGTTAGTGCTGGGGTGTCCAGATGTAGGGTTGCAAGGTTGTTTATAAGGAGCTGGTGATTGACCATATCGAAAGCTTTCGATAGGTCGAGAAAGAGGGCGGAGGATATTAGTTTGTTATTACGATTGTTATTAATGGAGTCGACAAAGGAAAGGAGGGCCGTGGTGGTACTGTGATGGGGGCGAAAGCCGTGCTGGGAGTTGGACAGGAGATGGTTACAGGTTAAGTAGTGAAGAAGTTGTTTGTGGATGCATCTTTCCATGATTTTCGCTATTGGGGACAGAATAGCTATTGGTCTATAGTTAGATATTTCTGTGGAGTTACCTCCTTTGTGAAGCGGAATGATGTAGGAGATCTTCCAGATAGAGGGGATATTGGCTTCAGTTATGGTTCTATTGATAAGAATTGATATAGGGTAAGCAATTACATCAGACGCAATTTGTAAGAATTCCGCTGGGAGGTGGTCTGCCGCAAGGGTGGTTGGTTTGAGCTTTTTTAAGAGGGTACGTATGTAAGCGGTAGAGACTGGCTTTAAAGTGAAAGGGGTAGGGACAGTGTCTTGTGGTTTTGTGTCATATTGTTTTACTTGGTTCTCATTGCATCTTCTTTTTATAAATGTTCCAAAAACATTCTCTAACAGCTATACGCACCATACTTCTCAAATGCCACATGTAAGGTACATCACACATTTTGGTTTTAAAATTCTTCATACTGCATTGAGAAGTTAGTTCAGTTTTACACATTTCCTAATAATACTTCAAAGCAAAAATTAGTAGTCTGTAGTGATGATCTGAAGCACACAAACAATATAAACACTTCTTCACTAATTCCCCTTTGTTTTGTGCATCTAGATTTAAGTCTGGTCAAATTGTTACACATTTTACCACTTATCATACACATAAATTATGTGATAACGTTTTCTGGAAAAAAAAGGTTTGAGGTATGTTTTAGCACTGTTTTAGGAATGTTATATGTTGCTCTCAAAGCTTAATAAAGTAAAC
Organism: Protopterus annectens; assembly: GCF_019279795.1. Classification (NCBI taxonomy): domain Eukaryota; kingdom Metazoa; phylum Chordata; order Ceratodontiformes; family Protopteridae; genus Protopterus; species Protopterus annectens. The sequence continues at coordinate 66,240,741 of NC_056738.1, forward strand.
TTGCTTTTAATTTGTTTTCTGTTAGCCATATTTTTGTGACAAATTAAACGAGTCTATATTCAGTGAGGTGTTTATAACCAGAACTCTTCCAAAACAAATTTTGGAAGCTGTGATCTTGCCCTACCTCTGCAAGTATATCAGTTTACCCAAAATGATTTGAGTGATCGACTTACCCATCAAGGGTCTGCAAAATCTACCATCTTTGCTCAAAACGTTAACAAGAATGAGAAGTATTTGGCCCACAAAAGGATCTAGAAAGCTGAGACTGATGAAAAAGAATTGAATCCCTTCAAATGTGTGTAACCATGATTGGAAGCTGAATCTGACATAGACTGATTCCTTTGATAGTAGAGACTAAGAATGATGTCAGAATCCTTCACAGAACAGATCCACTAGGATGTGTCAAGAAACCTCAAACAAAAAGAAAACAAAACAACTTTTGCCAGTTGATTCCACAGTCAGACATGTCGAACTGTGAGCTGGAGTTGACATGGTTGCAAGGTTTTGTTTCTTGGCCCCCTTTGCCAGGACAACTACCAGCAGGTAGTCAGTGCCTCTCCATCCCCCAGCCTCTCCATCCCCCAGCCTCCCTCTTGACTGACCAGCATACACCCCCCCCTCAGGACTGGGAATATCAATCCAGGGCCAGAGATGGTGGACCATTCCACCATCTTTGAAGGTGTAGAGGATATTAAGGCATCCCAACTCTGTGTCACCTTGTCATAAGTGCAGGCATATTTTATATGACCTATACTTCCCAAGGGGAGGGGTACACAGTTATCTAAGCACATGCCCATAGCCACTCCATCCCATGAGTCCATAATGTATTGATATCCTTCCTCCCCTTTGTATGCTGACATGTCCTCAGCTTCTACTACAGAGTAGCATTGTGCAACAAAACTCCACACCCTCTTCCAGAGGTGTGCCAGCTGACCATCAGATGTTGAAGACTACCCCCGGCCAGCCCTCCAGCTTCTTACATTGTTGATCGATTCCAGGTCACCATCATTGAAAGCAGACATGATACCCCTGTGCCACTAGGCTGACTGGTTAGGTTTTTACATGGTTCCTTAACTGAGAGGGTACAAATCCTTAGGATTGAAACAACCATTTCCTGGTGAGCAGTGCTGGATATTGCTGCCTATCTAGGAATCAAGTGATATGAGTGAGAAATAAATAAGAGCAGTGAATTTGGAGTCTGTAAAATTCAGGATGGGCCTTAAAGGTAGAAAATGCATTGTCCCAGCCAATATTTGCTGACTGACATTGCTAATTCACTAGTGCATTGCAGTTTGATGACTTCAAGTAATTAGACGATGTTGATGTCAGGAATATCAAACCAAAAACACCCACATGCACCTTACCAAATGTGGTTGCATGTAGTATCATTCTGAGTGTTTTAGAGTTTGTTGTTTGGCAGGAGCTCTCTGGGTTTGCTGAAGCTGTGAAAAGTTATGGAGAAAATCCTGAAGGAAAGGCTGATAGCATTTCTATAGAATATCAATATCCAGGGTTCAGCCAACATGAGTTCACACCCAAAAGGATCTGTCAGCCAAACCTGATTTAGTTTTCTGGTTGTGTTAGAGCTGAACTTGACAGGGGCATATCAGGAAATGAAGACTACCTGGAAATTAGAAAGACCATTAACTCTGTCCCATACAGGAAGATAATATGGAAGCTGGAATGGCTGGAGGTAGGACCCAGTCTGTGGAACGATAGGCATCTGTCCTGGACTCAGTACTCTTGAGTGCATGTGCCTCATACAGATCTGAGAGAATACAGAATAGGATCATTCTCTTTGCTGATGAGACAAAGATGGATGCAGCATTGTAGGATGAGGGGAAGAGTCTAACAAACCCTTTGGAAAAGCTAAACATGTGGGCAGAAAAGTGGCAGCTAAGGTTCAGCACAAGCAAATGCAAGCTAGTGCACCTCTGGTGTGAAGTATTAGATGAGAGCAGGTGAACAAATGGGAAAAGAGCAGAAAAAGGATCCCATCAGGCTTGCACCATAAAGACCAGAATGAGAGGGCCACAAGAACAACAAAAAGAATGCTAAAGTGTATCCTCAAGGAAACAGATTCATGAGGCAAAGAGATAATACTTCCACTCTAACCCTTGGTCAGACCACACTTTGAATACCGCATGCAGCTCTGGAGGCCATGTAAGAAAAATGCTACATCAAGCTAGTGAAAGGAATCCAGAAGAATGATATGTAGGATGGAAGGCAAAGAATACGACCAGAGGCTAGAGAACCTGTAGCTCTTCTCACCTGATACAACTAGACAAAAGAGCAAGATATTGGTGCACAAGATCAGGTAGATGTGAAGGGGTCAGTCTGGACAGGAAGGACAGAAGAGGATGGATTGGGCACTGGCAGCAGACTGAGGGATCTAACTACTCCCTGGATGTCTAAAATGAGTTTTTCACAGAGGAAGTTGTAGACCTATGAGATGAATTACCAGAATGTGTCCTCAGAGGCATTCAAGACAGCAATGGAGCAGGTAGGAAAAAAGTGTATGTGGAAAGATAGGTACAGAGGGGATGAAGAGTGTTAAAGCACTTAAAACGGTAGACTAGACAGATGAAGTGTCCCCTTCCTCCATCAGACAAATATAATGCAATTTAATATAATGGGAGGAGGTACTGGGGAGGCTTATGTCTGTTTATTTGGGCTGCAAGTGTAATTCAATGTTAATTCTTGTCATCAGCAGAATGCTATGGTCAGGCTGTGGGAATAGCTTTTCACCATCAAGATCTTTGCCTTTTCTCTACTGTTATACAGTTGTGAGGTTAGTATGTTTAAATAAAGAGTTTGTCCCCAAATGGGGGGGGGGTGTAGGGGATGCCCCCTGTAAAAATGCTTATTTTTTTATATTTTTAAGAAAGAATACTATTGCAAAATCCATTTTAATGTCTCATTTTCACTGTGATCAGTTTATGTTTTTGCAATTCTCTGAAGAGCATCCCACAGCACTGTAAGTTTCTATATGCAACAAAATAACCAGTCCATGGATTTGATTTCATTGCAGACTAGACATCTACTCAAAGGAATGCAGATTATCTATACTGGAGTGATAGCCTACATCTGTCTGGTAGGTGAAATAGGATCTAAGTGACATGTTTAACCATTTCATCACCAGCTACTTAAACTAGACAGGTGAAAGACACACAACAAATATCAGGGAAGTTCTAGTCTCTCCCCTCAAGTCATCAGAGTTGCCTACTTCTGAACACTGCTTCCAGGACACCTCTGAACACTGCTGCCAGCCCACCTTTGAACACTGCTCCGAGGCCACCTCTAAACACAACTCCTAGTCCACCTAAGAACACAGCTCCCAAGCCAGCTCTGAAAACACTATTGCTACTTAATAGGCTTACCCAGCTGACTCATACAATGAAACACAATTTTAAATCACTCTTACATTTGCTTCACATTCACTAGATCATTCTTTATTGACTAACAGAGTAAAAGAAAAGCACTTCTGAATTTGGAGTGTTTGGTTTCAGCCTGTTTGAAGTTTTAAGTATTAAAAACTGACCAAGTTGTAATGATTTACAAATACAATGCCATTAAATTTGGTGATACAATTTTAAATATTTTTGCCTCCTGATATCTGGTAACTAATATTCAGCATCTGTCCCCTATTATGATCTTATCCATTAATTAATGGGAAAAACACAGTGGGGTGTAGAGTGCATCACACATTCTTCTTTTCCCAGTTAGGGGTCGCCACAGTGGATCACCTGTCCACTCATGATTGGCAGTGCAGTTTTTTATGGTGTTGAGTTGCCAGCCCGGCACCCAACCTTCCACAGAAGGCTCACACATGCACACACTCACACCTAGGGCCAATTTAGAGTGTCCAATCCACCTACTGCATGTCTTTGGGATGTGGGAGGAAACCCACGTGAACACAGGGAGGACATGCAGACTCTGCACAGAAGGCACCCCAGCCGAGAATCAAACTGGAGAACCTATTGCTATGAGGCAGCAACGTTAACCTCTGCACCACCATGGCCACCCAGAGTACATCATACATTACTATATATATATATATATATATATATATATATATATATATATATATATATATATATATATATATATATTTATACTTTTTGTGTGTGTGTGTGTGTGTGTGTGTGTGTGTGTGTGTGTGTGTGTGTGTGCATGTGTGTGCTTGTGGATCTAATTCATTCCCTGACAAAACTTGGGCTACAATTGTATGGCAAACGTGAACATTTTTGTACTTATTTTTTCTTTGGCATGCACCTGTTTCGTTTTTAGACATGAACAGTGTTTCCTTTTTTGTAGTTCCTTATTTTGATAATAATTTAGATAAATTTGATTCACTGTGCATTGCTTTGACATGTAAATGCTGCTGGCATGTTGGCTTGTTAGTACTATTGTCCCTAATAGCATGGCCTGCCCTGACAGCTATGCTAAGGAATGCTAAAGGCCATTCACATTCTCTACTAATGAATAAATCCATATGGCTCTCTCCCCCTGCCCTGGAGAAAGGCAAGATGGCAATCTGCTGCCTATTTTGCTCACATCCTTCCCCATTTGAGCCCTATCATCTGTGTCAGTATTCCACTCTCTGTCTTCAGTAGCATGTATAGATCTTGCCGCTACATATCTGTTGTGATAAAATCTACTTGTTTTGTCTAACAGTATTTTGCACAGTGATGCAAAATGTTATTTAAAAATGTAGTTTCAGTTTGATAACATACGGCTATCACATTCATTAAATTATCAAAATAAATTGTTGTACTGGGAGATTGTGCTAAAATTATGAAAACTGAACAACTACTGTTTCCATTCAGTGACTGGCTTTAAATGACCCATCCAAGAGGATTGCTCTTAATAATTTATAGAGCAGAGCTTGGATCATTGTTGTCCCTATGGAAAAATTAACACAATGACTTGCATTATTAACTGCTGTGATAGGTGAAGTGCATGTCTCAGCCACCATGTTAGCAAGCAAATATATCAGCCACAGCTGCAAGAAAATTAAATGTTGCTCAGGTCTACAAACTATATGGGTATGTACTGAAAAAAAAAATAGTGCAATGCTAAAACGTGTATCCAGGATATATTCATGACAATAAATGACCATAGTACCAGCTTTGGTTGGGTATGGGTTAGATGTATACAAACAGAACCCAGATATTAATGTAAGATCACGTGCACCCAGGGGGGTGCCTTTGCCAATGCAATAAATGCTGCTGTTGTCATACATCTAATAGCACTAGAGTTAAAAAAGTGCAATTCATAAATATGCTAATGAGCTGATAGTGAGGTCTTTGTCACTGTAGTCATATCTGTTTTTCAACTGCACTTTCTCATGGTTTTGTAAATTGACCTACCTACGTTAGGCAATTTAATCAAGTGATGAGATTCTTTCTGAATCCTGGGGTGAATGATTCAATTCTCAAACAATCAACAATTCCATATATTGGTAGGGCAACATACATTGTTGATGTTCCATAATTTGTTTTACTACTGTTGCATCAGGTTTCAAGAGATAGGGAGGGTTATGTATTACTCTGGAGTTAAATCAAAATAGGGAGAATAAAAAATATACTACCACTGGGACCAGAAGCATTGGAACACTGTTCTGCTCACAAATAAAGGTAACAAAGTATCATTTTGTTTCATTATGGTTTATTTTCAGCAATAAAAGTGACCAACTGTCAAGCATGCACCAGATGGTCAGTGCAAGTGGGAGAACATCCCATAGAAAGGACAATACTAATGGAGCACTCAGTGATTCAAAGATAAAATTAGCTATCTTCATTGTCTTCTTAGTTTACAACACAAAGATCTACAGAACCGCTGATAATATGTGCCAAGGTGAAAATGAGAAGGTGCTTGGCAAACATTCAAGAACAGAATGAATGTAGCAGGTAACATTTAATTAAAAAAGCTGCAACATAAAAGAAAACCCCAAGTAAAGAGTGGACAGTATAGTAGAATGAATTACAGACTACAATAAGACTGGAAGGGGTCCTGTAAGTAGTTATTGTAGGTAAACTGAAAGCAAGAAAGTAATGTGAGAAGATAGTAAGAATGTCAAATGGGATCATGGGAAGTGAAGGGAAGGGCATTATAAGCAGAGATAAACAAATTTTATTCCACTGTACATTTGAAGTACTGCATACATTTCTGAAACCCCTTTTTCTGCACTCAATTTATGTCAGAGTAGGAGAAAAACACGGTGAAGATAAGTACAAAGACTACAAAGTTCATAAGTGCTCGTTATCCCTCAGGACTGCAGTTCTACGTGAATGAAGTGGCACAATATGAAAACAGAGGTAAGAGATTCAGAAAATGCATGGGGCTGTAATTCTTCCTTTATTCACACATATTATAATGGGGAGATGATTAATATCAGTAGTAGTAAGGAGGTGGGTATATGTCTTCTAAAACCAGATGCAGAGTCAAAAAGCAGGTAAATAAACATGTCAAGAGGTCATTATCTACTGCTCAAGTCCGTGTTTCTTTGTAAACAGTGTTTTATGTACAGACTACCATCAGGATCCAATTGTAGGCAACTGAATTTATTATTTGAATTATATTAGCTCAGTGGTTTTGCTGAAGTCTTAAGGAACACATCACCACAGCCTTTCATTCATTTATTACCACCCTGATGATGTGACAAATAATTCTCTATGCTCATTTGAAATAGCCTTCCGAGCGTGACTCTGCTGCCTTAGGTCTTCTTCCCCATTAACCCATCTATTATTAAAAGTGATTTCCTTCAAGAATAATTTTGCGATTCTCCTGTAAGAGGGCAAAAGGATAGATGTCCAGTAGCCAGCCTAGAGAGCTCTGGTAAATGTGACAGTACATAACATTCATCCAGGACTTTATTTACTTATTTTCGTAACTGGGAAAGTCCATCTAGGCATAGCCCATAATCAGCAGATATCCAGGAAGAAAGTCTGCATATAAAAGATAACATGTGATATGTAAGTCAGATGAGACAAACACCACACAATAATGTTTACGTTGTTGACATGATTCACATTACAATATTATACTAGTACATTTCTAAGTTCCGCATTATTATTCACTATATGTGACAACAAAGAATTACTAACTCAGACTGTAACAATGAAGTAAGAATTTTTTGCAAGGATATTTTACATATGTATGTATTTACGGTAAATACATAGTTCATGTAGAATACATACATGAAAATTAACTGAGTTAGCAAGAAAAATTCAAGTGAGAAAAAAGAGTAGAATGGAAAAGGCTAAGAAATTAATCCAGTGGTAAAATATAGTATTGAGTAAGGAGATAATTTATAGGAGATGGCAACTGAGAAGAGTGAACTGAACAAATAGGGGAGTAAAAGGTGAGGGGAGAAAAGATATATGCAGCTGAGGAGATTCCACAGAGGATGGAAAAAAGAAAGAGTGAACATATCTACTAGGATACAGTGAGTAGGGTAAGTTTAAAATTTATAAAGGAAATACTTGAGCACTCATCTGACATGATGCCTACTTACACTTTTGCAAATGCATTGTTAATAGGAGTTGCAGCTGCATATAGGTATCATGTACATATGTCTTTTTGTCAGCCTGGTAGATTATGTCTATGTTTGTTATATCCTTGTAATGTTGAGTATGGGCTTAATTCTAGATATCTGAGGCAAAAGCTAAGGAGGGAGAGGGAGAGAGAGAGAGAGAGAGAGAGAGAGAGAGAGACCCATTAATGATTTCTATTTTCACAAGTTTTAGTCAGATATTGTTGTTGTGATCTGTGGATTGGATCTTTAGTGGTAAGATGCTTATTTGGCAGATAGTGTATACTGTGACACATTTTTACCTGAGTAAAGATAAATTAGTGTGTAACCTGAGCCATTCAATTTTTAAGGCTAAACAGTGATGACCTGGAATATTAGGACCAAATGTTGTTGTTTTACTGTAGGTTTAATCCAGGTTGGAGAGTTTTGAATTATGTAAGATAGTCGGGCCTGGGACAGTATACAACCAGTGGGACAGTACAAACTGCATGCAGTACTAGATGAGCGTGATGTGTTAGGAAAAGGCTTCACTGTATACAGAAGGCCACCTAACTTTTAATTTGTCTAACTCTCTTCTGAACATGATGAACAGATATCAGGTATTGATCACATCACTAATAATACTTAGACATTTTGCATTTTGCAACACTTCAGTTTTAGTGTCTAACACTGAGGTAATGCTGAGATTATTTGCTAGATTTGCATCAGAACAAGTACTGTTGAAAATAATTGCTTTTGTTTAGCTAGGGTTTAGGTTTAAAACTGAATTGTTTTCTGAATGCTTCTGACTAGAGGGTAGCTGTTTAACATTGGCAAAGTGGGCTTGAGAGGATGGAGCTGTATTTTGGGGCGATTTGTTTTATTTTAATATATTTTTATTATTTTTCCCCACTGCCATTCACTTTCAGGGGATGGTCAGTGGCTTGACTGCCCTGGTCTGCCTCCTCAGCTTTAAAAGGCAGCTATCTATGAATAGACCTCTGTTCTGACTCCTCCTAACCAGGCTATAGCTATTTGACCCGGAGCAGGAGGATCTGTGAAGTTGGTGAATTAGTGTGTGGCTGTTCATTTTTTTTAATACATTTTAATTATTTTTTTCACTGTTCTTCACTTTTAATGGCAGGTCAGTGTTTTGATTGCACTCACATGCATCACCTGCTTTAAAAGGTAGTCACACATGAGCAATGAGCATATGTGCACATTACATATAACCTGAAGATGCTAAGATGCATCCTTGTGTCAATAACAACCACGGCCAGTGGAGGTCAGTTGAGGTAATCTACAATGTGCCTTTAGTGTATTTGTAGGTTCTTATGTCTAAATTACTTCAAATTACTTATTTTGATTCACTTCATTTTGTACTTTCCACATTACACTTAAGACCACTGTAGCACATTGGTATTATTTGTAGCTAAATATTTAATTTATTTATTTATTGGTCACAAGCTAATATAGAGAGAGTACAGAGAGGTTTGCACTACTGTGTACAATTGTACTAACAGAACTAATGGAAGAATCAGTACCATTATTAGTACAAAATTAAATAAATAAGTGGTGACACTGTACAACATAATGCATTCAGAAGTGTAACTGTGGAAATGCATTTGTCAGCGAAGACTGCACTATTTATTTCCAGAAAATTATATCGAAGACTTGGAATTACACTGGATGCACTAAGAAAGGGTAATAGCAGATTAAAACTGTCTGGTCTGGGTGTTTTTCACAGAATCAGAATTTAGATAAAACAGAGTCACATAAGTAAGGACTACTCAATATGAGGGAAAACCGCTTACAGTATCTGCATCTCTATTCGTTATAGAATCCCATATGGAGATATATATTCCATTGCAGTTGTGGGACTACACGTCTGAAATATGGCTTTACTACTTAAACTGTAGAGGATGATTTTCTACCTTCCACTGCCATTTATTTTAGTTACTATAAATAACAATTCTGGAGAGTACCATTTGTTCCACCGCAACAGGTGAGTGGTTCTACTAGTCTACTGGAGAGCTCAGTGACCTTGTAATTTGAAAACAATACTAGTGTTTTTATCTCATGGTGTGTGGATTATAAATGCTGCACTGAGGCTAGGAGTCTGAATGTAAAACACAAAAAGAAGAAGAGAAGGCAATCATTTCTACCTTGGGGGTACAAGAGGAGTTTCATACTTAGTAATAAAACAGGTGACTATAGAGGACATAAAAAAAAACAAAGTACAAACAAGAAAAGGTTGAATGCAGTGTCAAAGATTAGTAAACAAAGTGCTGTACGTGATCAGCAGCTCCCATAACTACCTGATAATAAAAAAGTATTATTCAGTACATGACCTCGAGAACATATATTAATAATCCAGTTGATCATGCATAATACTGATATTGCAGTATTTTTAACTAATATTTCATATCATATGTGACAGTTTCCAAATCCTTTCAGTCGGATATGGAGTTAAACTTGAATTCTGATGTAGACCCATTTATTGCCAGGTATGTGTTGCACAAGACTCTTAAGAGTAAAGAAATCATGCAGTTTGGGGGTCCAAGGGGCTCTCTCATAAAAATGGTGCTAGGGATATTCCACACAATTATCAATATTAGTTGAACCAATATAACTGGAAAGTGTTTTGAACACAGTTTGACCGAGATCACTAAGCAAGACAGGATGCATACTAGTCTACGAGATGTTTACCAACACAGGTTTTTACCTGGCAGATACACTTTAGTCTAGTAGATGTTCATGCAAACATGAGGCTGGCACTCGACTAGGGCTTAACTGTTGTAGCTATATGTTTGTTGTTTTGAAAAAGCTCTCAGCACTGTCCTGCACCAGGGTATAAGCAGTAGTTTAAAGTGGTGTGAAGGTGGACAGTGAAATGGTTACTGGAAAGACAACAACAGTGAATAGTTCTGGGCAGATTCAATACTAGGGACAATATTATTCTAGTTTGTATTTTTCTCATGACTAACGTTTATCAAGGGCTAAATCTCAAAGCATGCAAATGACTGTTAAATCAGAAGACTTTATTCCATTCATTGAGGACTTCACAAAAATAACAGTTCTTTTATCAATGTCAGTGCCTGGGTCACTGTGATACATCTTAATTTTAGCATCAATAACTATTTTGACATCCCAGGAGTGTTGCCCTAGGAGTGTCGCCCCTTTAAATGTGAATGGTCGCAGTGAACAGTTTGAAAAAGCTAACGATAACTTGTTAGTAACAGTCTGACTTTTCCTGGTCCTGTTCTATCAAGAAGGATTAAAGTTTTAAGAATGACTGGTCTGTTATTCAGACCCACTACTACAAGAAATGACAAGCTCTCATGTAACCTGTACATTTCTTTAATTCAACCACTTCTGGAGTGCAATCCTGTTTTTTTAATGATGATGCTAAATATGAAATAAATATGCTTGAAGTAATGCAAAGGATGCAGAGAAGCTTGTTAGATTTAATCTGCACAGTATATCATACAACTTAATGAGAAGTAAGTTGTGTATGGAATTTATAGTCTTTAACTGACACACCCTTCAAGTTCTTTTTAAGTATTCTTGTTACAGTAAGATATATAGATAGATAGATATAGATATTCAAAATGTAACCAGATAATAGAATTACCTACCTGGTAATATATGACACAGTTTAAAAACAGATGATGCATGAATTAGGATGGGAAGTTTCAACTTAATTTGAAGGAGTTTGCATTCCTCAAAGGCCTTTCAGCTGATGTCAGATACAGCTAGAATATATGCACTGATGAAATTAGCTAGCCACTTCGGAATGCTTATATTAAAAGACCTTTAATTCTTTTATCTGTTTTGAAGATCTTCAAGAGAATAGTAGGGTAGAATCATCTGTGTACTGAATCTGCAGCAGGATAAAAGGCAGTAAATGTGCTGTTTTACAAACACATTAGAAAGGCTGCCTATTGACTCAGAGTAATACGTTTGTTTCCTGAATAAATAATGGGAAACTAGTTAGGCATCAGGGCCTATCAGGAGCTGCTACAAGTGAAACTTGTCTGAGGTACAAAACTGTGCTAAAGACCTTAGTTAAAGAAACAGCCTACAAATCCCCAGTTGTTAATTTTTTGCATGTGAATTCTGTGTATGCATGTAGCACTGTTTCAGTACTGTGGCTAGAGCAAAAACTATGCTATATTTTAAAAAATTAAATAATGTAAGTTCACGAAGGGAAGAATTTGTTTATATGCACATCTTTCTAGAAGTGTAGAGAGAGGAGGAAGAATATCAATGGGCTTATAACTGAGCAATTCAAGAGAGGACCCTCCTTGAGTGGGAGGATGACAAAGTCAATTTTCTATGAGTTGAGAACATAATCATCTTAGATTGATCAGTGGATTAAGATAAGGAGACAATATGTTGCTCAGCAAGATGCAGGAAACTTGATTTAAGATTTATTATTGCTAAGAATCTTTGTTTGCATTTAATGAAGAGCTTATCTATCAAGAAAGTTGACAGAAGTGAGAGCTGGTTGTATGGGTCCTATACGTATTCATCCTACGAGGGGAATGCGCTTTTTCAAAATGCTCTTAGCTTGTTGTAGCTTTCATGCTGTTGTTCGAGGTAATATGGACAGCTAACACTGAGGATTAAAGCTGCCAAGTATTAATGAGCTGTGTCCTTCAACTGATTCAGGGTTTGATTCCTTCCATAGCCATTGGCTTACAGTATGACTCTGAGCAAGTCATTAAACCAAACAGTAGTCTTGGTTTGCCCTCGGAAAAGGGCATCTGTCCAATGGACTTACCAAGTTAATACATTTATAAAAATTGTGATATGATTATTTTTTACTTGATATAACAAGATTCACAGGGAATCAGACAGAATAGCTTGTAATTACTGGGAACTATGGCCTGGTCAGCAGAAAAATGACTAACATTTTTCACTGTAATGGGAAGGGGTATGATCACAGATGGTAGTTCAAATAATAAAACTAATACCTTCTTGTGCCATGTACTTTATGCCTTCCTGCTTAATATAGACCAAAATGTCATTGCTATTAGAAATAAGTACAGACAACATTCGAAGTACAAATATCAAACAATATCAAAGGCAGATTTGCATCTCTGTAGACTTCCCTGCATTACAGCTGGCAGGAGGTACAATATCAATACTTTGTTATGAGATATGGCCTTTAAAAGTGTACATGGAAACATCTGGACAGTAGTTTAAAATACCATTTAGCTTATGTTTCATAGTGCACTAATGTTAAAATAGCTGCACAAGTATAAACGCACAGAAGCTTAACAAAGACTGGCAGTAATCACCTAGGACTACTGGTCATGAGCTTTACAGAAAAAGAAAGGTGGGGAATTTGTATGCACAGATGCTTCTGAAACATTAGTAGTGCAGATAAAAGCATGGCATGAAATAATACCCAAGATGTACAAGTTGATTTTTATTGTTATCTGAAAATCAGAACACTGCAGTTACAGCACATGGTCATCTCTGATTTGTATTCCGTACTGTTTCAGCTTGACAGCATTGCAGGAGAGTGGAGTGGACTTCCTCCACTGCCATCAGCAAGGTGTCTTTTTGGCCTAGGAGAGGCAGATGGTTTAATCTATGCAATTGGTGGAAAGGACCTACAGAATGAAGCAACACTGGATACAGTGATGTGCTATGATCCCAAGTAAGTTTTGCATTAATTCAATGACACTACAATCATATTATTTATACAATGCCATCTAATAATGCAATTCTCTCACTTTATCTAGAGCAGTGAAATGGACTGATGTCAGAAAACTTCCCTTGAAGGTATATGGTCATGGTGTAGCATCACAGAATGGGTTGATATTTTCTATCGGAGGAAAGACAGATGATAAGTGAGTACACCAACAATATGACACTGATTATTCATTTTTACAACATGAATATACACATTTTACTTGTATTCATTAAATTCATGAATTTTTAAAAGTCAATGGACAAATGCAGAGAATGTTAACTGGTTCACTATTAAATTATATAAAATATGCTCAGTCACTCTCTTTAGTCTATATAATTTGTCAAGCATCTGTAGGATGCTACTTTAATAAAAATGATTTCAAAGCTGCCCTAGTCATCATATACACTGCAACATCTCTGTCGATGGTCATGGCAAACCTAGAGCCTGAATGTACAAAAGTGAAATAACCTAGCACTAAAAATTCGGTATCACTCAGCCTTAAACATATTGTGCCCTTTATAGCATTTGATGTTTCCTGTGGACATACACTGTAATTATGCTAAATAAGGACTCTGTCTGAGTGAGTTTACTAGAGCAGTTTAACTTTATCAAAAAACTGCTACAGTAGATCACCATTCCTCTTTGTTGGTCTACATAACATCTCTGGCTGCAGCAGCAAAACCTAAGCTTACTGCACAAAGTCTGCAGATGATTTCAGTGACAACATCTAAGAAACAATGCATCCTGTAAATTATACCGTGAGGCTTGCTCAGAGTCTTCATCGCCATCATCATCATCATAAGCATCACTTTTATCATTATTATCACCAGACTTTCTGTAAAAAAAAAAAACTCACTTCAGGTACATTTTAAAAAGGAAAACATCTGGCTGAACATTCAGTTTTATGTTTAATATCTAAAATTTAAATTAATTCTTCTAGAATAATATTGAAATATACTGAAATTCCAGTTCAGTGATGCATTCATCAAATAGTTTCCTCCTAAATATTTCCCATTCGCCTTTTTAACTATTTTTGTTGAAAAGCATTGTATGTTTTCAGTCTAATCCTATTAGACCCATATCCATCCATACAGCCATACATCCACAACCCTTTTTTCCCATATTTGCATATGGGGTCAGGGTAATATACAGATGAAAAATCTTAATGCTTAATCCTTTTACATACTAATGAAATAATCCATTGTTGTTTTGACCAATTCTTTTGTGTACATGTAACTCAAGTGACTAAAGAATAACTCGTTGAAGGCTGCACCACTGCAGAAAAAAAAAAAACCATAACTCAGCAAAAAATAATTTGTATTTGTGTGTGTGTGTGTGTATGTGTGTGTGTGTGTGTGTGTGAGTATATATGCACACCACATGCCATTGTTTACACATGTGTGGCTTTGCTTCCTGCTGTCCTATTAATGATAATTCAATTCTGTTGTCATTTCACATTAGCAAGATGGAGGACATTTCTCCAATTGCAGTGCCACCACTGATGAAGCAAATTTTGATGCGGTGTTGCATATGATCATCATGTTTTGGGTCACATTTCATACTACTGCTATTTAAATGAAGTACTGTAGTAATATTTAAACATCTTTTTTTTAACAACATGTATTACATAGTGACATGAATGCATATTCAGTTATAAAAGAGAAAACAAATCATTACAAAGATCACATTTGTTTCTATGTAATTTCCTTCCTCACTTTTCTAAAGATCCAACCTCCATTTCTTTTTTTCTCTTTTACATCACTCAGTAATTCTGCTACAGTTGGTTTTGTTTTTGCTTTTCATTATGTAATATATATATATATATATATATATATATATATATATATATATATATATATATATTGCAACTAAAAGCATTAAACTTAGTAGGGTATTACTGTGCTAATTTCCATATCCCAGCTCAAAAGCATCATTTCCCTAGTTAAAATAATTTGCTTCCCCAACACTTCTACCAAAGTATTCTGTAAGGAATTTCTAAAATTTATCAACTCATTGAATTCCCAAAACACAGTTTCCAAGTACCCATGTTTTTCCCATCACACCTTGATCAATTGGTGTCTACCTATGGAAAATTCTCTGAAATCTGCTTAGGGCATAAAAATAACTATGTAAACACTTCCATGCAAAAATCCTAAACCTACTAGATTTTGTTGCATACACGAGAGCAATATAAACATCCTCCCATTCTTTGTACATTGTCTTTCCATTCTCACAAAGGCATAGCTGGCTCAGTCAGCACCCTATGCCAGTTTGATGAACTAGCACCCCAGCAGACAGTATCTAATCCACACTCCCCACCCCCACTATTTAAGCAAAGAACAGAAAAAAAAAGGTCTACAGTCAGGTACCTGAACAGGAGCTAATCAGGTTTTATCTCTGCACCCTGTCCCAACCCTTATTCCTGTCATTCTTTGTTAAACAAAGAAATATACTCAACTATAAACTCAAGCACAGCTGGTCTATCATACAGTACTCAGGTTTTACTTAAAAAAAAACAAAATATATATATATATATATATATATATATATATATATATATATATATTTACATTTAAATTGTAGCAAAGTACTTGTTACAGTTAAGACCACACATGGTGCAGTACAGCACTGAGGTCTGACCACAAATGTAAAGCTGGTATATATTACAGAAAAAGCAGGATCAGCTGATCATACCCCAGCACTTTACATTCAGGGCAGTTGCCCCTCTAGCCATGCCCTAGCTACTGTACTGCACTCCCACTTCCCAGTCTTCTCTAGCTTCTTCTGGTTGATTCTTATAGTTATACTACATTATTTTATATACCCTACTAATTATCCCATTTTTTCTGCAGCTTCTGTTCCAGACTCTACTATAAACTGAACCAGAGATGGTCTTTCATTTAACATACTGCAGTCTCTTTCTCTTTGCCTATACTCTATTATCAATCCCTGCTAGGGAAGACAGTCTCCAAGCTACAGTCCAAACTTCTGCTTGGCCTCATCCCACTCATTGACTTTCATCCCTAGTTATCTACTCCCAATACTTTGGTTCCTCCTCTAATTTTCACCAATAAGTTCTACCTCCCTCTTGCCTGTTTCCATGCCCCTACATGCAGTCGTCCCTGTTGGCAAAATGTCTTTTTTCCATTCCTTTGTTGGCATAGTTCTCAACATATTTTTTGGAACTTTGTAAATATAATCTTTTCTATGGTCGTTATTTTAGTGCCTACATCCAAACAATTCCTCTATCCTTCTTTCATGAACTCATCCCTGTTTCAGCATCATTTCTTTCTACTTTGAATTGTAGTCTTCTGCCTATGTTATGTATATGAGACGTACTTTTGTATCTATATAGTGTCCCCTCAAATCTGTTAATCCTAAACCACCTTGTTCTATGTGGAAAAACAGTTTAGCCCACTTAATTCCTGCCCTCTTTCCCTCCCAAATAAATTCCTTCAATTCATTATATTTTTATGGTCCGCAGCTTCTACTATGTTAATAAAAACATTCCTGATCTATGTACAATACTAAAGGGGCTACAAATGTTTTCACTGCGTCTTACTATCTATATTCATAGTCAAGAGCTTCCAACTTCTCACTTTTTTGTAATTTTCTGTTTAGTCTCTTCCTACATAGCCTTAGCTGCCATAATAGAATATTTTTAAATCCAAACACCTAAATACTTCTGTGAATATTGGATAAAGATGGGTGAAGGCTGCCAGCCTAGACAGATAGAATTTTGGAAATAATTCTGTCATCTGTAAATATTAATGTAAACCACAGGCTTGTTGTCTTAAATGGTAAAAATAGTGTTACATGTGGAACTGGAAAATAATTTAACAACAGTGCACTCTACCAGAGGTGCCGGAAGCTGTTAAAGACTGGGGGGTGGAGGGGTGACAGGGGTGCTTAGTGAACTAAAAAGGATAATTTTATATAACTATTTGCTACCCCAACATAGGTTCACTTGGAGGACATTTTAAGCTTAGCCAGTTCCCTTTTGGTGCTTGAATTAACATTTTCTGATTGGTCTTCACTATCCCTATGGCTGATAATTGTATATTAGCCCTAGTGAGAACAACTGTGATCATACCATAGATAATGTGAGGGGGCCATGTAAGGGATGCAGCATTTAGGAACTGCCTCTATCCATTAGTGGCATGAGGGGAAATCCTGGAGTACATTTTCTATTACCCATCCTTAGATCCAAGTTGCATTTGAATATGGATGGATGAGCTTTGCTTTATTTTTATGGATAGTCTGTTCTGGAATAGTGGCAGCCTCTGTGATATATATCCATCTCTCCACATTCAGTTTAGATATCTGGACTGAGTATTTCTGATGCCATTTGACTTGCTGATGTTCAGTAGGTTCATCTGTATTATGTCGGAGGATACTTTGTATGCCAGACATGTCACGTCTAAGCACTGTGTAGGATACTGAGTATAGTAATAAATCTTTGAGGTGGTCCATACAAGACCTATTGTTTAGGACTTGCATCCTTTTAGTAAGGTATCTCTGAAGGTATTCCAATTGTTGCATGGGGCTGGACAGATACATGCCAAAGTGGGCATTATACAAAATGATTGACATAATGAGAGCTTTGTAAAGGGGGACAATAACATCTCTAGATCTAGTTACAAACAATTTGTTTATTAGCTGTACAATATAGAAAGGCTTTCTTATGACTCTGGGCACATGTTGGGCAAAAGTTAGGTCACTGTACACACAAATTCCCAAATGCCAAACAATTGGATCAGTTCTCAGAGGGCATTGTCATGATTTTGACACCAGTTATTATTTGGTACAAACCTTCTTGCATGATGGTTAAGTCATTTGGGGATTCGATAACTTCTCCAAGCTTGCAGTAATCTCAAACTTAGCTGGCCAAAACTCTTTGGTATTTCCTTTTACTTTTGAGATGTATATGCCAAATAGAAAAAGTGTCAGCACCGAACCCTGGGGGACTCCATTGGTGACTGGTCTCTTCCCCTGTTCTGATCTCCTGCATCCTGTGAGCCAAGTTGGCAATGCAGCTGGTGATGTAAGTGTTTGCTCCTACATTATTCATCTTTTGTACTACACCTGAGTTGGGGATTGTGTCAAAAGGCATGGCCAGGTCAAGGTAATGTGGTGTGAACTGTTTTACCTTCATCCATTGCTTTGGTAACAAGAGTAAAGCTTAAAATTTGCCCATGATGTTGAGCCTTTCACACTTTGGGCTGTTTTCAAGCACATTTTTAGGGCCATGCATACATGTATGCATTCCTTGATTCACCTTCCTGATTGTATTAAATTATATTCCTTGCATAATACAACACACTTGTTAGACTTAAGTTACAGTGCATTTTAAATGTATTGTTTAAACATTTTTCCAGTAGGCAATGAAACAAAAATGCATTAACCAATAATGACAGAACTGCCCTATTCATAACATTTCCATCAGAAAGGTCTACTTCCACATGCAACTGCATTTTAAATTTATCGTTTGAACATTTTTCCAGTAGGCAATTTAGCAAAATGCATGCACCAATAATGATAAAACTGCCCTATTAAGAACATTTCCATGATAACTGTCTACTTCCACACACAATTGCATTTTAAATTTATTGTTTGAACATTTTTCCAGTAGGCAAAGAAGCAAAATGCATGCACCAATAATGACAAAACTGCCCTATTCAGAACATTTCCATGATAACAGTCTACTTATACACACAATATATAAATACAGAATCACAATAGAGTGTAAGCCATAGGCATGTTCCACAGCTTCTTGAAGTTATTTTGGAAAGTTGCTTGCATACAATGTTGTGTTACCACCATGCATTTCACTGTCAAGTATTGAACCCAGAACCCTGTACACTACAGTCAGAGCAACATACAACTAAGCTAAACCAGCTGATTCTTGAAAGACAGGAAGACAAATGTAAATGGTTATCACATCATTTAGTGAATTCAGTTCTCACTTCTCGCCATAGCTCTCAACCTATTAGCACAAAAATACAGAACAAAGCCAATAATGGGGGAATACAGCCCCAAAATAGGGACACATTTCAAATACTGATTTTATAACCTTAGAAAATTGCTAGAATAAAAGGTTTTGTTTTTACCAAACCAGAAGAGGAACAGAACAAAAATGTGAGGCATAAATTCACAAGTGATGGTGGCTGGGGACTTTAGGCTCTTTTTTCCTGTACCCAAGGTACATGGTTTAAGCCTGAGTACCTCTAGCCACCAGTATTCAGTTTCTGAAAGTAAATCCTTCCCGTTCCACTCTGTAATTACAGACGCAGCTACACTCTGACTAATCCTGCTCGCAAACACCACTCTGAATAATCCAATTGCAATCCACAGATGCAGCTAGACTCTGAATAATCCCGTGCCGGACATTGACACCTTCTGAATAATCCTTGACAACTTCTAAATAATCTTTGCTGTTCCTGTTTGCAAACAGCTTCTGAATAATCCGTTCCCACTCACAAACCAGATATACGTGCTGACGTCATCACTGCAGCTTCTGAATAATCCTTTCTGCTCGCACGTCATTGTGGCAGTTGGGAGGTGCGGAAAACAAACTAATTGGGCCAGAGTCTGCAAAAAAGTGGGGGGCTCCCCTCCCCCCTCACTCTATGGTTCTGGCACCCATGCACTCTACTGACCAAGTAAAGCATGTTGTGACCTTTTGATGTTAAAACTCGGAGCCAGTAAGTCTAGAGTGAGGCATCCTGCCTATTGTTTTAAGGCTAGAGTTAATGGCCAGAATTTGCATGCATAAATGTCCTTTATTGCTCTGGTTTCTGCCCAGAGGTGAAGAATGTAAATGTAGTTTCTGTTAGCCTGGGATCCCAGGGAAGAGTGAAGAATGATGTAATGTGAACCAGGAATGTGATTTTAAAAACAGAGAATCAGAGATCATTAAGTATTTTTGTCTTGACCATCCAACTCACCAGCACTGTCTTGCTCTATATGTAAGCTTATCTTAGACTTGTGTTTTCTCTTAGAAATAGCTAGAAACTAGTGAGATTAGACTAAGTGGCTTCTGTAATGTCAGACCTGTACTACTGAATTATTTTAAGAATTTCTCTGTGATCTCTGAACTCTTGACTAGCACCGTGTAGTAAAAAGTATTGTCTTGTGTTTTGACTGTTTGTTATTAAATATTTTTAAACCCTTTCAACTGTGGCTGTTTTTGTAGATATAAGTTAAGCTCTTTAGAGTACCTGCATGCCTTTGGTAAAATTGTACAAAGCCACTCCAATATCTTTAGCCCTGGGCTATACTACCAATTGGATAATAATATTGCACAGTAATAACTGGATACCCTTTTAAGGGCCTTTGAGTAGCTGATAAATATTAGTCGGTGGTGGCAGCTGGTACTATCGTATAGTCTGGGAAAAATGGGCACAGCTGGAGAACCTGTGCCAACCTTTCCCAGGAGTGTCTGTGAGGTTGTATAAACTCTTCTCAAAGTGTGTGTGTGTGTGTGTGTGTGTGTGTGTGTGTGTGTGTGTGTGTGTGTGTGTGTGTGTGTGTGTGTGTGTGTGTGAGCTACTTGGGCATGGACACAAAGCACTGGTTGGACAGAGGGGGGTGCTGGAGGTTTTTGCTTGCCCATTAGGCTGAGATCTTGACCCTATAGCTGTGCCAGTGGGGAGTCTTATTGGGGACCTGGAGAGGAAGGGAGCAACGAGCTCTGAAATGACTGTGATCTCTGTGTGCTCTTAAGGGAAATTGCACTTTACTGTGTGTATTTGTTATCCTTTCCTCCTATATGAGATGCCCCTCACTGGTGTTAGTGGTGAGGATTGAGGCTCCTTGATTGCTGGGCCAGGGCACGGGCATCACAACTTCAGCTTATCGTGTCCCTATAAATTTGGGTACTGCTGAGCCAATTTGTGTATAGGAAGACAGTTTACTGCTATAGCATGTGTTTTATCTTTGCTTATTTTATATCCTGAAAAAACAAAACTATCTCAGAATGTGCCAATGCACTGAAATTTCTTTTTCTAGCTGTATCAAGTACAATATAATATCAGCAAATAAGGTTAATTTTTCTTCAGTGTCATACCAATTATTTCCTTGAATAACTAAGTCCATTTTTTCTCTGCCAATGCCTGTAAGTATAAGCAAATAAAGGAGAAAGAGGACACTCCTGCCTGGTTCCTCTGTTCAAACACAGCTTGTCATAAAGGAATCCTCTCACTTTGATTCTAGCCTCTGAACCTTCATATTTATTTGTAGCTAACCCCATTATTCTATCGGGAAATGCATTTGCTGCCCCTGCTCTGCTTATAAAATTCCAGCTGACTCTAACAAATGCCTTCTCTGCATCAGGACCCACTAGCAATAATTGGGTGTTCTTGTCTCTGCTTCCCTTTGAATCATCATTTTGTTAATGCAATCAAAATGCTTGCCTCCCCTCCACAAAATTACATTGCCCCATATCTATCAGTTTTGGTAACACCCTAGCCATCCTTTTAGCTAGTATACACATAACGGCATTATAATCTTATCCTAGAATTGAAACTGGTCTATATGAAGCTAGAATTAAAGGGTCTTTACCCTCTTTGAGTAGTACAACCACCACAGCTTTCTTCCAATATGCTGGTACTGTCATTCCTTTTAAAATATTATTAAAAAAGTCCAGGTCTTTACCATTTTCTTCCCCTCCTAACTTCCAGATTTCCATAGAAATACCATCTGTTCATGTAGTCTTCCCTGTTGATTGATTATACAGCACCATTTATCTCATTCCCTCCTATCTTAGTTATTAATTCTTGAGCCCCATCTTCCTCTAACCTTGACATATTTAAGTCTTCCATAAATATTTCTATATTTGAATTTTTCTTGGTTCTCCCATCCCTTCACTCTATACATATGTTTGAAGAATTTCCAGAATATCTCTAGTACCTTTAAAATATCTCTGGTTATTTTTCTAGCCATAGGGTCCCTAAGTCTGGTAGCATCCCTTTACATTTTCTATTGGCTAAGTCATTGTGATAATACTTTTTGTGCTCTAGGATTGTTATCAAAAACATGCTTAATAGAGACTTTTATAAACTCATGCATATTATCTAACTAATCAGTTATTTCCCTTTAGCACTCAACAATTGCACCCCTTCTTGTTCCATAGGATTCCCCTTTCTCTCTCACTTTGACCACACTTTTAAATTCTATGTTCATTTTATCCCACTCCTCAGCTATCCCTTCTGAAGAAATGTGTACATTCCCTAGCAACTTTTGAATCCTTTCCACTACCAATTCTTTAAATTCTTCTTTTATAATAGGTAAGTAAGTAAGAAAGCACCAGTGTCTCATTTTGACTTCATTACCCTGCCTCTTTATGTTAGTCTTTATTGGTGCATGTTCTGAAATAGTTATTGGAGCTGTTTTAAAATGTTCAATTGGATGCCTATGATCCTGTGAAATATAGATTCTGTCCAGTCCAACCCAGCTATTTTACCTGGGAGAATAATATGTAAATTCTGTCTGAGATCATGCTAATAATTTCATGTCTTCCATTCCAAATATTCTGATAACTACGCTCTTTTGTTCTGTTTTTCCCTCTAGGCACCCTGATACACCACCATTATTGAATATCAAGTTCCAGTCCCCACCCATAAATAATATTCCCTGTTGAGAGTTGATTACCTGTCCCATAATTCTCCTAAACTCTTTAATATTTATGTTAAGGGGAATATAAATACATGCCAATGTGATCATTATTCCCCACCATTAACCCTTTATTGCCACACATCGTTGTTGTCTTTCTTCTCATCTATCAGTGTTGGAGACCCTTTTGTAATCAGTAGTATTAATCTCATTTTCCTTTGCCCCTGCTGCATTGCTGAATGTCCATTTTGAAGTCATTTCTTTGACAAATTCACATGCTCTTTATAAGTGTGTCTCCTGTAACATTGCTATGTGTACACTACACTTCTTAATATAATCCAGTGCTCTGCTTCTTGTGCATGCCTAGAATGCCATTCACATTGTATGATATGACTGATAAAGCAGTAATTCTGATAAAATGTTATTGATTTCACATATTCTACATGAGAATTGTTGTAATATGTTTCCAACTTGCAGCTTATATACACATACTGATGTTTGCCATTGCAGCTTTTCATCTCTGATTAGGGTCATCACAACTTCCCAATCTTTTTGTTTCAATAAAAACATTTAAAAAACAAAATACTATGTACATTTTCATTTCTTGCTTCGCAAACTCTTTTAACTCACAACTATATATATATATATATATATATATATATATATATATATATATATATATATATATATATACATACACACATACATTTTCCAAAAAGGAAAGTTATGTCTCAATATTTGGAGAGATGTCCCAGACAGACATCGACACCCACATGCTTTACCCTTCCTAAAGTTAGGTTTAATCATCCTGCACCCTTAAACATCCTTTCCTGTCCCATCTCAATGTCCCTCCCAGATATGAAAAAAAAAAGCGTTCATACTCTCAAATAACTGATTTTTAGCCTTAAGAAAAAGTACCTGGGCTACCATTAAATTGCTAGATTTGACATTATATTGTTTATACTGAAATAGTAGTGACTACTAGGAATGTATCTGCTTGTATTCCCTTCAATGTAACAGCCTCCATTTAATTTCACTGAGCTGCTTGTCACTTCTACTTTTAAGTGCTAATTTTAGTGTTTGTCCATACAGATGCCTCATGGGTCTCTGTTCACTCATTTCCTGATTCATTGCCTCTGCCTGCAGACATAGCATCTGCAATTGCAGAGCTCTTAATTATATAACATAGCCAGGTATGGGGGGATGGGAGTGAGCTGTGAACACAGGAAAGTGATCTAGCCCACTGCAATGCCAGCATCTACTGGAGACAGAGTTGTATGGGATGTAAAGTATGAGCTAAGACATAAGTTTGCCTCTACCAAGCATCATTTATATGTTAGCCTCCACAAATCATCTGTGGGAAAATGCACACCCACAAAAGCAGGCATAAAAGGCACTTGTATATGCAAGCATCTACATTAACCACTGGGGTGGAAATTAGGACTAAAAAAAGATGGCTGCGTGGACAATGATGCCCTGCGTTTTACTGTCACAGTACAGGAGATTAAAACTGCTGATTAATCACTGGATGGATGATGGCTGGCAGTTAGTGGAAAGGGGAAGAACAAGAATCCTCCAACAAATGGATTCTGGAAATTAGGCATGGATGTGAGAAACCTGAGTGCCACTCTAAGGCCACAGTGTGGTTAGCACCATTGCATGACAGGACGATATCTGGGGTAATTTAATAGAGTGTGGCTAAATTTTAGTTGAATTATGGATAGACATTAGTTGAATTCAAGCCACTGAAAACTGGAACAAGGAAGAGTGGGTTCTTCCATGGAAATCAGCTATAAATCTAGCAGTCATACTGCAACTTGCTCAAGTTAGTGAAGAAGAAAGACTGCAGGTTGATGAATATATGCACAGAATAGTAAAGAACTATCACAAAACATGTTGAGATAGTACAAAGATGAAAACTGAAGAAACGCCCTAGCCTGAAAAAACATCAGATTTTCTGCTTTGCCTGTGTTACTGCAGTATGTCTACATTTATGAAACTTGAATTGATTCTCGTTGGTTAATCCAGGTAATCTGGTGGAGCTAACTACTTCAATTGTGAAATGAAAAGAATGAATATATGGATTGCATTTGCATTTTGGAAATAACAGATCACTCTTAGACGTGGGATGCTTACTGATAAAAAGTATGGCTTTAGTTTTTTTGGTGCTGAGATATAAATCAGCAGACCTTAACAAGAACCATGCAAAGTTGAATGTACTCAGTTTAGAACTGATTACAGAGGTGGTATCTGCTATAAGAGGGATGGTAGCATTAACAGCATACTGAGTCAGTCTGGCATCACGAAAATGCTGCACCCTCGTGTTAATGAATAAAGTGAAGAAGAAGGGGTCAAGCAAAGAACCCAGTGGAATGCCAGCCATGGATAAATCCAATATTGCCTACATACATGATTAGATTATTGTTATTATGTAATGAAATTATTTAAAACAAATAATGTCATTGTATAAAGCAGCTGCACTTTTCCTGGCTTTCCTGTAACTAGTCTAATCCAGATACAGATTTGCTGTATCCAGGACTGTTTGTAAGCTACTGAGCAGTGCCAAAGTCTGCTCTTCAATTTTTCCCTTAGATCTGCTAGCTCTTTCCTCTCCTGCACTTTTACTAGTTTATTAGTTTAGCACTTTACCAGACTTCTTGTAGCAATTATTGTAGCGCACAAAAGTGCTACCAGCACTAAATGTTCTACAAGAAAACAGCTCCAGTACTTATTATTAATTCCCACCCCTCCAGGCATGTCTAAAGGTCAGTTCCCTGTGCTTTCTCATATTAACCCGGTGAACTTGGGCATCCTGAGGCAATGTAGCAACTGCCTTATGTACACTGACAAGCCTCTCCTCTTACCTCCCAACACTCAGACTTGCGAGACATGCACTTATATATCCAAATTGGAAGCCACACACTCAACAGCCAAGACCGGAATAGCTGGTCAAGAGAAGAAGGTCAACACTTGCACCACACCACATGGAACACATAGCCCTCCAGAACACACACCAGCACTGCGTTCACATAAAAATACAAACCACACATCCACCTTCATGGAGGCTCTCAATAAAAATCTACCCAAACAGCAGGACCTCCAAGGCAGAAATACATTCGACCACTATAACATGACTAATCACGAGACACATAACTCTCCTAAACAGTGTGCCACTCGACCAAAGCCCCTAAGGCAAAACAGCATGTCCAACACACTAGTCATAGGTGACTCAATAGTGAGGCACACTGATGTCCCACTCACTAGGTTGAATAAGGAGAAAGTAACAGTCAGCTGCCTGTCAGGCACCAGGATCCACCACATAATGCATGCACTCAGGTCCCTCAACAAGAGGTACAAATATGACTGTCATTGTACATGTGGGTGTGAATGACCTGAGATGTACCTCCCTGGACTACATGAAAGGAGACATGAAGGAGCTCTCGGATTATGTAGCCTAGACGGGTATGACCCTAACCCTGAGCAGCATCCTACCATCACCCAGAATGAAACCACAGTACAAGCAGAAAATGATTGATTTCAACAACTGGCTAAGTTTCTGGTGTCATTCTAAGGGGATCCAGTATCTGTCTGCCTGGGATAACATGATTGACAGACCTCGATGCTTTTCCAGAGATGGCCTGCATCTGTCACCCCTGGGCTTCCGAATACTGGCCAAAGCTCTTACCACCCGTATAGTGCCTTTTTTAGGTGGTGTTCCAAAGACCAAATTACCATCATAACAGCTACAAACAAAAGCAATCTGAGGGTCATGCTGCTCAACACTAGAAGTCTAAATCTCAAATTGCACTCACTCAAAGCACTCCTTAAAATGGAGAACATTGACATTTGTGCTGTACTAGTGACCTGGTTCAAGGCAGCAGAAAGCACCCCTGCACTACCAGGCTATAACTCATTTCACACCTTTCGGCCCCAGAACATGGACCAAAGCTCCAGAGGTGGTGGTGTTTCCATATTCATAAAGGATGCACACACCTCCAGACTGGAAGCCCAACAAAACACATCTGAGATACTTCAGGTGCAACTAACATTGGGTAAGACAGCAATTCAGGTTGTAGCCTGCTATAGGTCTCCAACCATGTCCCAAGACTCACACTCCACATTCCTAAGCATCCTGGAGAATATTAGGGTCCAACCTAACACTCTCATGCTGGGTGACTTCAACTCCCCCTCCATTAACTGGGAAAACTACTCATGTACCAATACACCTGCCCAACGCTTCCTGTAATTCATTAATTCCAATGGCGTGGACCAGTTCATTCTTGCCCTCACTAGAGGTAGGGCGACCATTGCTTTACACCAATAGTCAACTCCTCTCTGGTTAGATCCGACCACAAACTAATCACCTTGGAAATCCATATTCCTCCCACCCACTCCGCAAAGGTAACTACCATGAAAAACTTCTCCAAAGCTAACTCTGGGCTCCTAAAAAAAGAGGTGGCTAACTTCAGGTCACCTATGCAAATGGAGAATAGTTGCATGACCGCTGAATTATACACCAATGCATTGTACGAACAGGTATACAACTATATGGATCTCACCATACACAGTAGAACCAAGATGCTCTCCTCAAAAAAAGGAAGCCAATCTGGTGGTCCCTTGCCATATACAAAAGGAAGAAACTGAAGTCCCAAGACTGGAAAAACTCCCTTATCAGACTCAACAAAAGTTTGAGATCCCTCATCAAATCCTCTAAAGCTAGCTATGAAAACAAAATTGCAGCAGATAGTAAAGACAACCACAAGGCCTTCTATAGTTATGAAAAGAATCTCCACTTCAATACCCAGATTTGCTCTGAGCTACTGTACAATGGTACCTTTTATACTGAGCTAACAGATACTGCCAATATACTGGCCAACAGATTCAGTGCCAGCTTTACAGCTCCCCCCCCACAAAGTACCAATCACAATGCCAGTAGATTTCCAGGCACCCAGTATTACTGTTGCACAGGTTAAAACAGCACTGTCCAAGGCCAAGAATACAGATTCTGTGGGACCTGAAAATATCCGTGGCTGTGTTCTACATGAACTACAGAGTGAACTGGCACCTGACCTGTGCGCCCTGTTCAATCCCAGCCTCACATCAGGCTTTGTCCCTATCGAATGGTGCACTGCTACAGTCATCCCTCTCCACAAAGGAGGTGCAACTACAGACCCTGGGAACTATTGCCTCATTAGTCTGACAAGTCTGATACAAGGCTATGGAACACATCATCATGGACCTAATAAACAAGGATATAGGGACTCTCCAAACTCTGGATCCTACACAGTTTGGTTTTGTGAAGGGTAGATCATGCCTGTTCAACCTGGATGACTTCTTTGAGTCAGTCACCAGAGCTGTGGATGAAGGCACAGTGGTTCACACAGCCTACCTTGATCTGGCCAAGGCCTTTGATACAGTTCCCTACTCAGGAATCATAGAAAAACTTACTAAGCTGGGCATCAACCCCTATATCACTAGGTGGGTTGCAAACTGGCTCACAGATAGAACCCACAGTGTGAAAGTAGCTGACTGCAATTCAGACTGCTGACCAGCCACGAGTGGAGTCCCTCAGGATTCAGTCCTGGGTCCTCTCCTATTTGGTATCTAGTTCTCTGAAGTCCAGGTCAACATGAAGGGACTCTGGCTGACAAAGTTCGCAGACGATTACAAGTTGGGAGCTATTATTAACTACCCAAGTGATGTTGACATCCTACAGAGAGGCCTCACTGAGACTAACGACTGGTGTCAGAACCATGGCCTTAAGCTCAATGCCAAAAAATGTGTCGTCATCCCCCTTGGGAAAAAAATGGTTCCCTTGAATAACCACATTGATGGTAGTCCACTGACCACAGAAGGCATTATAAGATATCTGGGAACACAGGTTGACAGCAACCACTCTTTTGACCACCACATTGCCACTGTGGTCAGAAAGTCCTTCTATGTGGCACATCTCATTACTAAGGGTTTTGCATCCAGGAAGAAAGAGGTCATTGTCTCCCTCTACTCTTCCCTCATTAGGCCATTCATCAAGTACAATGTCCCATTTGGCATGTACCTCACTATACACCTGCAACAACTGGAGAGGCCACAAAAGTACCTCACAAAAAGGATCCTAGGCCTTAAATACTTGTTCTTTATAGACAGACTCAAAAACCTCCAACTATTCTTTGTATCATATTGCCTATTTAGAGGTGATCTCTGCTTGACTTACAAAGCCAGGTCTGACCCAGCTCTGTTAGAAATGCTACATCTAAAGAAATCCCAATCACTCCGCACCACACACTCCAGAGACCTCAACCTCATTCCCACAATCAACAGAACATGCTGGAGAGACAAGTTCATAACACAGAGACAGCCCATGCTCTGGAACAGACTTCCCATACATGTCAAGCAGAGCACCTCACTGTCCCTCTTCAAGAGAAATTTTGATGCGTGGATGGGAAATAGAAAATTCACCCCGGGGCTCACTTCAATGGCGTTACTTGACAGAGGCACTAGGAACTAAGGTCGGGTAGCACAATGCCAGGGTAATCCTATGAGCTAGGCTTGTAAAGACTCCAGGGTCATTAGCCTAGTACACACCTATGCACCTATGAACCTATAATATGGCTTTCTATAAATTCAGGTGCACAATGACCCATCTGCTTGTCTGTTTATAAGTATATCTAGGAATTCAATCTGTGTCTCTGAATATATCAAAGAAAACTTCAAAAAAGCACTTACCTGTTTTATTTGTTTGGTAAGAAAATTAGTTTTTATCTTGCGCTAGTATATTATGGTCATTTTGTTTTACATTTGGATTTTGCTTTTCCCCCTGCATATTTATCCCAGTCTGTGCACATTTCTTCAGTTTCATATTTCATTTTTAGTTGAGTTTGTTTTCTCATTAGTGGATAATTTCCTGGTTCTTAGTTTAAAGATGTAACCTGATTTCTATCTTTATGAAATTATGGAAGGTCAATGGGCAGTTTCATTTTATGGCAGATGGTCCATAGGTGATTTCTGTGTGACACTTTGGCTTTAATTTTGGGAAAGATCCAGGAAAAAACTGCAAGATGTTATGTGATCCTATCTCGCCTACATTCTGACTGATGGGTTCGGAGCCGACTCGGCACGCTTATGCCAAAGAGCGAAGTCTCTTATTGGCTGAGCTTACTATATCCCAGGATGCACCACTACCAGTCCCCCAGATCTCGTTTGCCGCTAACAAGCAAAGACGTGGTCTCGAGCTGGCTGAGCTAAGTAGTGTTTTCTTCACTTACTTTCCTGTCAGGAATTTCCTAAAAATTCAACAAAAAGCTGTTTTAACAGCTATCTCGTGTTTTTGTGTATGAGTGGATATTTTCTGTTTTAATATTTGTGTGGTGATTGCGTTTTTCTGACTAGAGGTCCCCTTTGAGTTGAAGGGCCTTCCCCTGTCAGTCCGTTGTTGTTCAAGTCCATTTATTTAGGGATTTTTGGATCCCTTTAGTTATTTTTGTGACAGCCTTTGGTTCTCAGAAAAACGGTTCTCAAAAAGAAAAGAAAAGAGAATTTTTTCTGTGATATTTAGTGTGTTTGATTTAGCTAGTCACTAAATTGGTTGCCATAATGTCACAGGCTCCTAGGCCTTCAGGATTTAAAAAGTGCACTAAGTGCAGTTTCAAGATGTCAATAACAGATGACCATTCTCTCTGTGTGTACTGTTTGGGCGCCAAACATTTGCAGGAGTCCTGTAGCGTGTGCCATGCGTTTTCCTCGAGGGTCCTCCAAGAGAGGAAAAATAAACTTATTTTAAAAGGCCTTATTAAACCCTCATTTGAAGAGGCTTTAGCTTCCTCTCCTTCTCCTGCAAAGAAGAAAAGGGCGTCGGCTCCGACCAGCCCGTCGGAACCGACCGCCAAAAGACATAGGCAGGCTTCTCCTTCGGCTCCACGGACTTCGGAGCCGAGGGCAGAACGGTCTGCCTCGATGCCTCCAGCCTCAACTCCTCTGGGTTCGGAGCCGACGGCTGGGGCCTCGAGAGGCGGGTCATCTTCATCGGCTCCACTGATCTTGGAGCCGATGAAGGTTGTCCACTCAGACACTTCCTCCTCGGCGCCGAAGCCCTCTTCGGCACCGATGGAAATTGGTTTGGACACTCCGTCGGCGCCGATAATTATCGAGTCGATTCAGAGCCGGTCCCCTAGTCCCTTGGAGCCGTTGGAGAGGCCTACTCGGACCCGTTCGGTCTCTTCCAGGTCATCAAGGATGTCAGATTCGGACATAGACAGGGTACTCCAAAGACTTTTCCAGTCCCCAGACTTTCAGAAATTTGTTTCGGCTCCGACCCAATTGGCTTCGGAGCCGATAGCCCATTCCATTGCCATTTCTCCTCCGACCGCTTCGGCTCCGTCGGAGCAGGTGCTGATGGAGCCAGTAGAGATCCTAGGGTCGGCTCTGACCCTTACTCCAACCCCGGCCTTCGGGTCCGAGTTTAGCACACGGACTTCTTCGGCCGGGCCCGGGGGTGAAGTTTCGGGACCAATGCTGTCGGTTCCAAGCCTCCCTCTCGGTGCTTCGGCCGCGGGACTTCCGTCTGCTATCATGGCTCCGGAGACTGGACCCTCCCAGGATTCTGGGGGTCCGGCCTTCAGAGCTATGAGGAGTGCCTTGGCCAAATCTTCTTGACCATCTCTACGGCTTTACCGGCACCTTCCCTGGGCATGGAGACTGGGTCTTTGGTAGTTCCCCTGTCTCTAGGCAGTGGAGCCCCGGGGCCTGAGGTTACCCCCACTGGGGGTTCCCTCCTCCTGAGGGTCTTTCGGAGTTGTCTTGGAGGAGCCCCAAGGAAGAGATCGTGCAAGAGGAAGCACGTAGACTCCCCCGATGAGTCTCTTACATCGGACACTGATCTTGATGATGCGGAGGGGTCCCCAAAGTCGTCCTTGGATGATGTCTCATTTGCAGACATTCTAGAGATCCTCAAGCAACGAGGCGGCTGGAATTCCAAACCCCCCTCTGCTGATGAGTCGGTGTTCCTCAAGGCCTTCGGGGCTCAGCCCTCCGCCTCCTGGGTGTCTCCGCCCTTCGACGAGCTCCTGGATTTGGTTTGTCGGAGGGCGTGGGAACATCCAGATACTGTGGAACCAGTGCCTTCTCGCCCTAACAAATTTTTGTCTGCCCCACCCGAGAAGGAGTTCTTAACGAAAGGCGTGGCTGTAGATGCCATGGTGGTGGCATCTGCTACCCAGCAGGACGTGGCAGAGGCTTCAATGTCCGTTCATCCTCCTAATAAGGAGTCTAGGAGCATGGACCGGTACGGGAAGCGCACCCTGACTTCAGCGGCCTTTACTCTGAGGTCCCTGAATTATTTGGCACATTTCACCAGACTACAGAGGGATCTGGTCAAGGAGCTCTCAGACTCCCTCTCAGGTAACCTACCTGAGCAGCTAGCCCAGTCGGTTAGCTCTCAGTTGGCTATCCTTACCTCGATTTCTAACTCGTCCATGAGGCTCATTTCATATGCGGCCGAAGGGCGGCAGAGCGGCAGGCACAGGTGTGGCTCTCGAAGACAAGCCTGGCTCCGTTTGTGTCATTTCGCAGAGGCCTTCAAGTCTTCCTTTGCCGACGCTCCTTTGATGGGTCCTCTTTGTTTGGACCCAAGGTAAAGACACTCTTACCGCTGTGAGCAGGAGGGAAAGATTTTATCTGCCGTAGAGCACGATTTTCCACTCCCTTCGGCCTTATCCCAAGGCTAAAGAGGAGGGAAGATATGGTTCCATAAATCACAGAAATTCTTTCCTCAACAGCAGGAAGATTCCCTTCCAGAGGCAGAGGACGGGAAATTTTTCTGGGAGACGCCGTCCCAGAGGCGGCAGAGGCCCCCGCAACACTGGAGACCGCGAGTCCTTTCGTGGCTCTTCAGCCTCCCACACTCCATGAGGGATTGCCCAGCTGTGCTGCTCGAGCCAGTCGGGTGCCGTTGCCAAGCACCTAAAAGCCTGGGAGTCTATTACTCAGGACAGATGGGTGCTTCGGATTATTGCCAGAGGTTACACCATTCCCTTTACATGCTCACCCCACCGTCCAAAAATCCCGGACCCACCACCCAGTCAAAGGGAAATTGCAGCCGTAGAAGCTTCAAAGCTGCTAGAAAAAGGAGTCATCCAACCGGTCCCCACAGACCAGATCGGATCCGAAATTACTCAAGGTTCTTTTCAGTGCCAAAAAAGACAGGGGACCTGAGACCCATTTTGGATCTCAGCAAACTAAACCAGTCCGTCATGAAGTCCAAATTCCGAATGGTCACTTTACAATCCATTCTCCCATTGTTGGAGAAAGATGTTTGGATGTGCTCCATAGATCTCAAGGATGCCTATTATCACATACCGATACATCAGGCGTCCAGGAGGTATCTGCACTTCAGCCTGGGAGACAGTCATTTCCAATTTTGTGCACTGCCCTTTGGTCTCACCACAGCCCCCAGGGTGTTCACCAAGTGTTTGGCAGTAGTGACTGCTCACCTGAGGAGTCTTGGATTCCAAGTGTTTCCCTATCTGGACGACTGGCTCCTGACTGCCACCACCAGGCATCTACTACTAGAGAACCTACAAGCCACCATCTCCCTGGGTGTTTCCCTGGGAATTACATTCAACTGGTCAAAGTCTGTCTTGCTGCCTTTTCAGCACATAAGATTCATAGGAGCAGAGATAGACTCAAAATTAATGCGGATCTTCCTTCCTACCGAAAGGATACAAACATTACAAAATCAGGTCCGAGCCCTGCTTCTAAGATCCAAAGCCCCAGCCAGGATGGTCCTGCAACTTTTAGGTTCAATGTCTGCCACGGTTCTCCTAGTTCCTCTGGCAAGGTTGCACATGAGGATTCTCCAGTGGCTATTATCGACACAATGGTCTTTTCAAGATCTCCCCCTCAATCATCACATACTGATTACAGAAACGTGCAAACGGGACCTCCGCTGGTGGCTTCTGCCATCCAATCTGAATCAGGGAAGACCCTTTGTTATACCCCCTCCGGTGGCCACCTTGACTACGGATGCCTCCCAGGCGGGGTGGGGGGGGGCATTGTCTGGGCAGGTCAGTTCAAGGTTCTTGGCTTCCCAACGAAACATCTCTCCATATCAATGTGTTGGAAATGAGGGCTGTACTTCTGTCCTTACAAGCCCTCCACAAGTTTCTCCCTCAAGGCATTATCGCCATCCACACAGACAACATGTCGGTGGTCTGGTATCTAAACAAACAAGGAGGGACCAGATCTTACCCCCTTTGCAAGAGGCCATGAGGGTGTGGGAATGGGCAGTGGCTACCAAGCGCTTCCTGGTAGCGACCCACATTCCAGGCAAATCCAATGTATTGGCAGACAGACTGAGCAGGACTATTCTCTCTCCTCACGAGTGGTCTCTGAACGAAACAGTAGCAGCTCAGATTTTCAAAAGATGGGGGATTCCGTGCTGTGACCTGTTTGCAACACCACGAAACACGAAGTGCAAAAGGTTCTTTTCCTTGACCCCGCATCAAGGGGAGACAGCTACAGATGCTCTAGTCCAACCTTGGCCAACAGGACTGCTTTATGCTTTTCCTCCGATTCCACTCCTCCCCAAAGTCATCCAGAAAGCTTCCCAATTGGGGTCCACAATGATTCTAATTGCTCCGTACTGGTCTCGTCAGGTATGGTTCCCCTACCTACAGAAATATACTCTGGACGGTCCTTGGTTCTTGGACCTAATTCCGGACCTTCTGGTTCATCAGTCGGGACAACAGCACCAGTCCCTTCACACTTTGAAATTAACAGCTTGGCTCCTCCACTTCCGACTATAGTCAGAAATCACACCTTGGACCCGGAAGTTATTCACATTTTATCTTCAGCCCACAAACCCACCACTAAGAAGTTGTATCACAGTAAGTGGAAGAGGTTTGCTATCTGGGCTCAACTCAGAGGATTAGACCCTATTACTGCCCGATACCAGAGGTCTTGAAATTTTTAACATCCTTGTTTAATCAAGGATCTTCAGTCTCTACTATTAAAGTCCAACTAGCAGCTATCTCCAAATTTCACGATTCCACAGACCCACCGTTGATGAGCAGCAGATTATGTAAAACTTTCATGAAAGGTGCTGTGCTTTTAAGACCCCCAGTTTTTCATCCTGCGCCTCCGTGGGATCTTGATTTGGTACTTCGTGCCTTAACATCTTCCCCCTTTGAACCGGCTGCTACATGTGAGTTGAAATATCTGTCTTGGAAAACTGCCTTCTTAATTGCAATTACCTCTGCAAGAAGAGTTTCAGAACTTCAAGCCCTATCTATCAAACCACCGTGCTTGATTTTTCACAAGGATAGAGTATCACTTAGACCTAATCCATCTTTTGTTCCCAAAGTTTG
Organism: Protopterus annectens; assembly: GCF_019279795.1. Lineage (NCBI taxonomy): Eukaryota > Metazoa > Chordata > Ceratodontiformes > Protopteridae > Protopterus > Protopterus annectens. Next base: position 66,275,935 of record NC_056738.1, read on the forward strand.
CTCTAATCTCTGTCTCCAACAATCTTTAGAGCTACCAGTTTTCTTTCCAAAATTTTCAAACAAAGCGGAATACACCTTCCATACATTGGATGTTCACAGGCAATTGCGCTTCTATCTAGATAGGACTCAGCAAATTCGGAAAACAGATCAATTGTTTGTGTCCTTTTCAGATAATAAACTGGGTAAAACCATCACTAAAGCTACTATTGCCAAATGGATCAGAGATTGCATAACTCAAGCTTATTCCTCTTCAAATAAGCAACTTACAACATCTGTCAAAGCTCACTCTACTAGAGCTATGGCTACCTCTATTGCATTCCATTCCAAGCTCGCTATTTCTGAAATTTGTGCTGCGGCTACTTGGTCCAACCCGCACACTTTCATTTCCCACTATAAATTGGATGTGGCATCTAAAGGACGAGCATCATTTGGTTCCACGGTACTCAGGAGTGTTTTCCAGTGAGCCACCCAGGATTTAGGTGCTAGGGCGCTGTCCCATCAGTCAGAATGTAGGCGAGATAGGATCACATAACATCTTTTAGTTATGTACTCACCATAACTTCAGATGTTTGGGATCCATCTCGCCTACATTCCTAATACCCACCCTCCTTCCCCCTGCCTTGGAGATCAGAAGAGATTGAACGGTTTGGGTTCTACTGTTTTTTATCTTGTATCATCTGTCAATGTTATATAAGCAGTGCATGCGTGTGTGCATGTATGCGGACAAACTAGATCTGGGGGACTGGTAGTGGTGCATCCTGGGATATAGTAAGCTCAGCCAATAAGAGACTTCGCTCTTTGGCACAAGCGTGCCGAGTCGGAGCCGAGGATCGGCTCCGAACCCATTAGTCAGAATGTAGGCGAGATGGATCCCAAACATCTGAAGTTATGGTGAGTACATAACTAAAAGTTTTAATTGTGCGCTTTTGAAGTAGAATCATGCTGTGTGAAGGCCATCAGAGAGCTGTCACTGAAGTATTGTACTGCCTCATCTACAGCAATCAGGTCAGTGGATCCTAATTTATGGATTGCAGGACATTACTGAAATGTTCAGGATCAAATTTATCAAATAGCGGTATCAGTGTGTTTTATGGATATTGTGGTGGAACCAGAATGCAAAAATATGAAAATGACCTCCGAGCATCAGCCACCATACCAGCATTCCATTATATTGCCAGAAGGTGACACACACACACACACATACATATATATATATATATATATATATATATATATATATATATATATATACATATATATTATACAGAGAAAGAGAGAGATCAAGTCCAGGGTATTTTTATGACCAGAGGCTCTATCAGTTCTAGTAGCAAAAGAAATAAGCTGCTCATGACCAAAAGTCTGTAGTAGTACATACTACTTATCTTGCCCTTGCTAATGCATACATATCTATTCATCAAGAAGGAATAATTAATGATTAAGGAAACAACATGTCAGCAAGTCAGTGTTGTGCACACCTGTCTGCACCAGTGAGGATCACCAGTACTGCATCACAGGGTCCTCTACTAGGTCGTCTTATATTTAGACTGTGTTTTTCAGATATAAAAGTGAAAAACAGACTATGAGTAACCAAGTATGCTAACAAATGTAAGCTGGATAGCATAATTACTTCAATAAAAGATGTTAAAACTCTTCAAAATGGTCTGCAAAAATACAGATGTGGTGTATTACTAATGACCTCACCTTTAATGTCAGTAAATATGGTATCATGGAACTGGCAAAAATGATATAAATTATGATCACAAAATAAATGGTCAGATCACAAAAAAAAACACCAACAACATCATTTTTAAAGATCTAGGCAAAATAGTAGGCAGCAATTTAAACTTTAACCAATGCATATCTCTGAAGGCAGATAAGTATGTTGTGTATTCCATCAAGTTCTAAAGGGCATGTCCAGTCATTCAGATCATTGTACTACTTTGTACCTCACCAGTCTGATTCATTATTGAATGCAGTGCTGCATTTTCCAGTCTTCAGACAAGCCACCTGAAAGAAATTGGAAGGGCACAACAATTCCTGATAATTTTGAACTTTTTAAAGGTTTTGGGAAATTTTGTTACATTCTCATCCTTATGGGCTACTAAGGGCTGACCTATCATGGTCAAGGGGTTGGGGGTTGGCATAATGGTAAAGATGTTTACCTCACAGACACAAAGTGCAGGGTTTGAGTCTTACTTTTAGAATGGAAAATTTGGCCGAGCTTAAAAAGGCCCTCAAGAGCAGATAATCATGTGCTAACCTATGAATCTATAAGGCCTTCTTTGTTTGAAAGTTTCTACCTGAAATGCATTGCTAAGAGAGTTAACAAGATATAATGTAATGTAATCTTAATAAGTAAATGTTAATAATAAAAAAGTGACAGGTACATTACACATCTAAGATTAAGAAATAAGCTTTTGCTTACAATTAAGAAGACAGTCATTAACGTACTTTAAAAATAATCTTGATATGTATATAGGCAGTAGAGGATTTCATGAGAGTACAGCAATCAAACGTCTTGAAGGCTGATGAAATTATGATCTACTAGATGACTATACTCACTCTTTGATAGCTTTTAATCTGACTCCATATCACTTAATACAATTAAATCAGATTTCACATTTCACATGAAAGAATGAAGTGGAGTAATGCTTAGCGTGTGCTAAAGGTAGCATTCAATACTTATTTAAATAGCTTAAACTTGTCAGCATATGTTCTAATGCACATGGCGGTACTGATTGACAGGATGTATGCATACACTAAATGTGTATATGCTATGTGAGATAGGTTTAGGACATGCCAATTTTTGATTGACTATTATATGGTAGTTTCATACTGGATGTTCATTCATCACTAAGAGCTGGAGAGCATTATTGTGACCAAAAGAACTGGATGAGTGGCATATATGATGTATGGTCTATGAAAATAAAGAAGAAAAAATGTAATTTTCCTTGAATAAATGACATCTAACCTACAGGGTTCCAAAAACACAGTGACACAGGTGATATAAAAGTGGAATAAGTGAAAGCTGCCTGATGAATGAAATATGATAGCCAGATATAGTTCATACAGAAAGTTATGCTTGCAGTACAAGTAAGTCTTGGAAGGCTGACGTCATGCCCAGTTCTCTATAATGAACCTTACTCAGAGTGATCTGCATATAGCTACTGAGATGAATAAAAAGAAAAATGGAGTTTAAAAAAAAGGGGAGAAATAAAAGAGATAGAGACATGGTTAAGAAGTAATGGGAATTATTTAGAGGGGCTGACAAAAGTTAAAACGCTGCAGAATAAGGGGAACCTGACAGAACAAGAGAAACAACTACAGAGTGCAAGCAAGTATTTGGATAATATGCATGAGTTTAGAAAGATGGTTGTTAAGCAACTATTTCTGATAATTCTAGAGCACAAAAACTCTTAGCACAACAACTTAGGCAACAAAAAGTAGAAAAGGTTGTCACCAACGTAGGGAGCCTATAGAAAAATAAACAGTGATCCTATAGAGGTTTTAGGGATATTTCTGAAATTTTATGAACAATTTGTATTATGCAGAAAAATGTGGAAATCAAGAAGGAGAATAAATGGAAATATCTGTAGAAGACTTGATGATGTCAAGGTTAGAGAAAGATGAGCCTCAACAACTAATAGCTAAGATAGGAGATGAGATAAAAATGGTGATATATAATCAATGTGCAGGAAAATCTCCAGGAACAAATTGTATTCCTATGGAAATCAGGATGCTAGGAGGGAAAAAAGATATAAGGATGTGGAAGATTTTGTTTAACAGTATTTTAAAAGGAGGGGAAGTGCCAGCATCTTGGAAGAAAGCTGTGGTTGCTGTAATATTTAAACAGGGTAAAGACCCTTCAGATACAGCCTCATATTATAAAATGTTTATGCATGTACTACCTAAAAGAATGACAATGCTGTTATAAAAATTGATAGATATGGATTGATGTGGTTTTGCTGGGGAGGGGGGCAAACATCTGACAACATTAAGCAATCTCTGCTTAACATACAAGGCCATGTCAAACCCAGAGCTGCTGGACATGCTACACTTAAAGAAATCCCAATCCCTCAGAGACACATGCTGCAGGGATCTAAACCTTGTCATCACAATGAACAAAACATGCTGGAGGGATAGGTTCCTGACCCAGACTCTGGAATAGACTGCCCATACATGTTAAGCAGAGCACCTCTTTGGCCCTCTTCAAAAGGAACCTTGATGATTGGATGGGAGATAGGAAATTCACCCCGGAGATCACGTCAGTCATCCTGCTAGACAGGGGTCCAGGGAAGTAAATACTGTGGAAAGAAATATCCAGGGAATTGTTATGGCTAGGCTTGTATAGGCCCTACGGCCAATAGCCTAGTACCAACCTATGAACCTATGAACCCATAATAAAACAATGATAATCCAGGGGGAAGCAGAATGTAAGAAAATACCACTGTTGTTGGTGGGTCTTGATGCAGAGAAATCATTCGACAGAATAAGCTGGGATTTTATGAGTACGGCAATGGAAACATTTGTACTCCCTGATACAATGATAAGGTTAATTAGGAGGATATAGGAAGGATCAAAGGTAAGAATTAAACTGGGACGTTTATTCTCTGATAAGTGTGTTTGAACAGAGGAAGCAGGCAGGGATGTCCTCTTTCCTCTTATTTTCTTTATATTTAGAACCACTGGCGAAGAAAATAAGGGTACAGAAATTCAAGGATATAATATAATAGATGAAAGTACGTTGTACTTGATCAATCCAGAAATGACATCTTAGTGTTGTGTCTTTTTAGGATATAAAAGTAATAAAAATAAAACAAAGGCTATAACTGTAAATTATGTACACACTCATGACATGGTTCAGCAAAACCCATATTCATGTATTAAAAACACGTCTGTTATAGCAGCTAAGTTTATGGGGGAAGAGACCAAACAAAATATAATACAAACACTAAGAAACTGAAAGTTCTTGCTAATTTAGAGATAGTAAGATACAGGCAGTGAAAATGTTTTTAGTCCCCTTAGATTTATATACAGGTCAGGCATATTTTATTAATTGGAGAATTTCTGGATAATAATTAATAAAGACTTGAAGGAATTTATCTTGGAGGGAAATATGCCAATAGTTAAGTTAGATAATTTAATCCTCCTAAAAGTACAACTTTAACTGATTTGAAGGGATATTTTAGAGCTACACATTTAGGGCTCATACACATAACACAAGCAGAATGTTATAATTCAAGGTGGAAGGGGATGATGATAAAGCTCGGAGCGGTAAGAAAGCAGGAGAGAGTGGGATTTTGGATGCAGATCCTTAACCACCATACAGAATATTATGTTCATTTAGTTGCAGAAAGTATTCTAAGAACTAAGCCAACACATGAATGGAGAAATATTTTGCCAGTAGGGATGATTGTTAGTAGGGGTACAGAAAATATGCAAGATGGGGCTTAGAATTTACTGAAGAAAACTGTCAAATGAACCAACGCATTGGGAGCAAATAGCTAGAGAGGGAAAGGTAATAGACTGGGATGAGGCCAAGAAGTTTGGACGGCAGGTAAGAGACTGTCTTCCCTTTCAGGGATTGATAGAGTATAGGCAGAGAGAAAGAGATAGGGGTCATAAGTGAAAGACCTGCTGTGGTAAAGTTTTTAGCTGAATCTAGAACAGAAGCTGTTGTTACAAAGGGGATACTTAGTAGGGCATATAAAATATTGCATGATAGCTATAAGAATCAATCAGATTAGGTTAGAAAACACTGGGAAGAGAGACTGGAAAAGCAGGTTACAATGGAACCAAGAGAGGACATGCATTGCCCCCAAGTATTCAGCAAAGTTCAGAAAGTTTAGGATTTTTGCTTGGAAGTATTTGCATAGGTATTTTATACCCTGAGCAGACTTCAAATAATTTTTCCTCAGGTAGATAGCAAATGCTAGAGCTGTGATGGCAAAGTATTAGGTAACTGAGAACATGTTTTTTGGAATGTAATGAGTTGACAGATTTTTAAAAAGTCCATACAGAGTACACTGTCAGAAATATCAGAGGAGCAAATGTCTGTAACTAATAACTAAGGAAATGATTCTTTTGAGCTGTGACACAAGATCTGAATTTCCTAGACATAGTAAGACCTTATGTTTAATTCTGTTGACTGCCAAAAAAGCAATTACTAGAAAGTGGAAATCAAAATATAAACCTACTGTATCTGAAGTCATGAATATTGTAAAAGAGATAACAGAATGAAAGAGGGATCTTCAGAAAACGTAAATTGCATAGAAATAAACGGAATTGGTGGGAACAATGCTTGCAGAATAATGTTCAGGAGGAGGAGTGAAGTTTAAGGGAAGGCAGAAATTCAGTGATTGATGTAATGTTGAACTGAAAGACAGTTGTTATAAAGAAAAAGCACACAATGTATAATGAGTGCAAACTGAAAGGATCTATGTCTTAACTCCACAGGGTTTCTATATCTTAATCCCACTGGGGTTTTATTGTTCACATGACTTTATCTGCTCCCTCTGCATTTCCTTGTTGCATTAAGCTGTATTTAATTGTACCAATCCATAACCAGTGCCATGGGATAGAAGGATATAGCTATAGCCCAGGTAACCTGTGTTCTATTAATGGCAGACAGAATATAAGCATATATTTGTTATCATGAACCAAAAACTATTACAATCTAAAGAGAAGTCAGGAACTGTTTAAAAAGTTTGTACAAAATTATTTACATGTAGTAACTGTTATAATACAGTAAAGGTAAGAATTATGTAATTATATTACAGTCCTAAGAAGTTGTTTGAACATAGCGGAGTTGGCAGTGTTGAGGATGTTTTGAGGGATGGAGTGCCAGACTTTGGAAATGAATTAGAGTAGAGGGCATCACCAAAGCTGTTATAAGATTTAGAGACTAAAAGATAGGATTTCTGTAGATCCTAGTGTTCTGAGGTTAGAGTATGGCTGGATGAGGTTTTGAAGTGCAGAACAATTTCCTGGATTATTAATGATGTTGTGGGCAGTGGAAATTTGATGGAAATGGAGTAGATTGGGTAGTTCTTGCCAGTTGAGCTGGTGGAGTGCAACACAATGGTGAGACCTGTGTAGGGAATTTGTGGCAAATTTAGCTATTTTATTGTAGCATGACTCCAGCTTAGCTAGATCAGATTTTCTCAGGTTAGTAAAGATTGGTGAGACGTATAAAAGGGTGTTGAGAAGATGGGTTCTAGCAATAGCTTGCCTGGTTGGATGGGTAAGGAATTGTTTGGACCTGTAGAGAGTATTAAGTTTAATATGGGTCTTCTTGATAATTTCAGAGATATGCTTGTCAAATTTAAGGGTGTTATCAACAGTGACGCCTAGCAGTTTTGTATTAGATGTGGGTTCAATTTTGGTGTTATCAGCTGAGAAGATAATGAAGGAAGCTGGTAGGTTTTTGTTAGAGAAAACAATGAGTTTAGTTTTTTTGGGATTCAATATAACTTGTTGGCTAGAGAGGTAGGATTCTATTTTTGTGAAAGTTTTTCATTTTTTTTCTTGTAACTGAGATAAAGGGGGAGCAGCACATATTAAAGTTGAATCATCTGCATATTGAATAGTAGTAGCCAGGGGGTCTATATTAGAACATCAAGGTTTAAAACCTTTGACTGTTCTAATATCGAACCCTACGGTGCGAAAGCTGAAAATATTGAGGGAAAGAATTTGGTTGTCCGTTTCTGTTGCTTCGGTATTTTCAGCGCTGTGGTGGAAAGTTACGGGTCGGGATCAGGTAAGTGTGCGATTGTGTAGATGTGAGTGTTAGGGTGGGTTAGGGTGAGTTAGGGTTAGGGCGCGGGTTAGGTATGTGTGTGATTGTGTGGAAGTGAGGGTTAGGGCGGGTTAGGTGAGTTAGGGGTAAGGAGCGAGTGAGGTGAGTGTGCGATAGTGACGGACCTTAGGGTTAGGGTTTGGGTTAAGGTAAGTGGATAGGTAGAGGTGTGTGTATAGTTTAGTGTAGGGCTAGTTGTAAGATTTTAGGTGTATGTGTGTGGATTGCTGTTTGTTTGGTGTGCTTGTGTTGTGTGTATGTGTTTTGGAACAGCGATTTTTTTCCGTAGGAAATAAATTGCTGTTCTGACAGTTCGAGATTGTAAGCTTTCGCTTAGATAGGGTTGATTAATCACCGTTCGCTTCTTCCAGTGGTCGGTGATCTAATATAGACCTGTAGCCAGGTTGGTGGCAGTATGCAGATCATTGGTAAAGATTGTAAAGAGTAGTGGGCCTAAGATTGAACCTTGTGGGACTCCTACTGATACTGGGAGGTGGGAGCATAGGTCATTTTTCCATTTGACTGCTTGGTGGCATTCTGTGAGATAGCTTTGAAACCAGTTTAGAGTGGTATGGGATAGGCTGAGAGAGGTAAGTTCATTTATCAGTTTTTGGTGTGACATGGTGTCAAATGTCTTGGACATGTCTAAAAAGGGTTTCCTATCATTCCATCGAAAGTTCATTCCATTGAAAGTTCATTCCATTGAAAGTTTATTACATCGAAAAGCATTTTAGGTGGGGGGCTTCGCACCCCACACCCCCCAATGTGGGGGGCTGTGCCCCCCACACCCCCCCTAACTATATATATCAACTCCAGGGTCACACAACATTGGGGAAGGGGGCAAATGCTTTTCGATGTAATGAACTTTCAATGGAATGAACTTTCGATGGAATGATATGAAACCCTAAAAAGATAGATGCTACATGTTGGCCATTATTTTTTATGTGATTAATTGTGTCTGTGAAACTAAGGAAGGCAGTGGTCATACTATGGTTAGGCCTGAAACCATGCTGGGAGTTAGTTAGGAGATTGTGATCAGTTAGGTAGTCCATGAGTTGGGTGTGGACACATTTTTCTAGGATTTTTGACAGAGGAGATAGAATAGCTATTAGTCTATAGTTTGTGAATTCCATTAATACATCACCTTTGTGTAGAGGGATGATGTATGTGGTTTTCCAAAGTTTGGGAACATGCTTTTCTTTGATTGATCTATTAATTAGTATAGCTATAGGATATGATATGGACTTAGCAGCTAGCTTGAGGTATGAGACTGGTAACTGGTCTATAGCAAGGGTTGTGGGGTTTAGTTTAAATAGTAGTTTTCTTATGGTGGCTGGGAAAAGGTAGTAGTGTTGTTAGGGGGTGCAGATGGGATGGTTGGAGGGGTGAGGGTCGAGTGATTTAGGAGGGCTAGGATAGAGTTAGTAAAGAAAGAGTTAAACTCTGTGGCCAAAGTATCTGTGGCATTGAAGGTGGTGGTGGCAGGGGTTGAGGACTGTCCTGGTTGCATACGTTTTTTTATACTACTCCAGAATGTTTGAGGATTGCTATGGTGAATGTTTTGCATTTGAGTATAGTAGGCTCTTTTATCATTTTTGATTTGGGTTTTGGCTTTGTATCTTAGGTGACAATAGGTCTCAAGAGAGTTTTGGGATTTGTTGGTATGATATAGGGACCAGGACTTGTCTCTATATTTGAGTAATTGCTTGGTTTCCCTTGATAGCCAAGGGGTATACTTAGTTTTGACCCAAATTTTTCTAATCAGAGCTAGAGTATTTAGAAAGTCAAGGAACTTATTATTGAAATATTCTACAGCAGTGTCCAGATTTAGTTGAGATAATGGGGACCAGTCACAGTGTTGTACTAAAGAGTTAAAGTGCCTGTGTGAAAGTGCTTATTGCTTCTAATTTCTTTGAATATTGTAGATTTGAGGATGTTAGTCCTGTGCCTGAAAAGGAAGGTAGGTAAGTGGTCACTTAGGCTGTCAGGAAGGCAGCCTGAGTGCCAAACTAGAGGTTTATTAATTAGGATCCAATTGAGAATTGTTTTATTTGCCCTTATGTTTGTCTATTCTAGTAGGAGAGTTTATAATCCGTTTGTATCCATATAAATTGATGGAGTTAGAGGGAGATGTCAGATGAGCAGGTGAGCCAGTCAGTGTTGAGATCTCCCATAATAATAGTCTCCTGACTGAAAGAGGTGGATGAACAAGAGAAGAGTTCTTCAGTGGTGGAGAGATTATTACTAGTGGGAATATAGACTGATATTATTATTATTACTATTATTATTATTATTATTATTATTATTATTATTATATGTTTGGATTAATTTCGAGTTGACAAATTAGTATTTCAGTGTTACTGAAGTCAGGGGGGGGTGTTGTTTGTATTCTTTTGATAGTAAGAGTGTCCTTGTATAATATTGCTACTCGTTCACCTCGTTTGTTATGTCTGTCAGATCTGTGGATGTTAAAGCTGGGGGAATAATTTTATTGTCAGAAATCTGAGGTTTAAGCCAAGTTTCTGTTAGGATAATTATGTCAGGAGAGTAGAAAGAGATAGTTGCGTGGAGTTCATGAATCTTGTTCACAAGGCTCCTAACATTCATGTTAAGGATTAGTAAACTAGGGGTAGAAGGTCTGAGGTTTATAGGGTGTATTTGGTTGGAAGAGTGTGTTAGGTTTGTTGTTTGCTGAGGTGGATAAGGGCCATAATTTGGGTGTATGTCTCCACTTAACTTTAATTGTGTTTTCCTGTTTGGGAGTAGGTGTGGGACGTTTGTGGTAAGTCTAAGGGCTAGGTTTTTGGTATTAGGCAAGGAGACATGTTTGTAAGTGAATATATCTGAGTTGCTTAGTTTGAAGAGGCTAGGGGCTATGAGGATATTGAATGTGAGGGAATGGGGTGGTGAGTTAATAGGATTAGTGGGGATATATATTCGGGAGTAACATTTTTGTGATAGGAATTAAGGTGGAGGGTGAGAGAGATTAGAATGAGGAAGATAGTTTGGACATGAAGCATAGTGGAGAGCATGGGGAGTTGGTGAGGGTGGAGTTAGGTTGTGTGATAGATTGATAGTTGGGTAAGATAATGGGATGGCATGTGGATGAAGTATGGGTTGAGCAGGTATAAATTGTAGAAGGAAGGGTGGGTGGTGGGCATGGATACTGATTGTGTTTGCTGGAAGTGGGGATGGCTGGAATTGGATTGGCTGAGTGGGGTAAGAGGAGTTGTGTGTGCAGGTATAAATGTAGATGATGTGGGTGTGGGTGGGAATTGGTGTTAGGGTAGGGGAGCGGAGTGATCCCGAGTGTAGCGAGAGCAAATGGAGCAGGTTGAATCAGTCCAACTGGTTCATTGTAAAGTCAATCATCCAGCTAAGGTAAGTAACTTTATAGCATTAAGTTACCTGAGTAGGTCAATGCAATGGGTATGGGCTGGGAGTGTAGCAAATGAGGCTGTCTCTAATAGCATTTATGGGCTCAAAATTGTGCTATTAGTGAGATAGTTAAATGGTAGCATTTAAGTAGTAGAACTAAAACCCCAGGTGACACGTTGTTATTTTAATTTAAATAAATTTGAGAACGAGGTAGTTCAAGAAAAGGTAGTAGGACAATACGGGGGGACGTGCTTCATCATATTTGACCAGTCTGCACTCCACTGACACAGAAAACCTGATTAGTAAGGAGCAAATAACATTAAAATAATGTGGACATACACCGCACTGAATTTATGCAATTGCAGGTCGTAGTTTGGCTGCTGCAGGAGTTATTTGCACGCTGGTGCATTTGTCCAGGGTCTCAGGATCAAGAGACTCACAGGGGTCATCTTGTTGAGCAAAAGGGAGTTGTAGAAGGGAGAGAAGGATTGATTATAGCTAGAAGGGAGATGCAGATTATTTAATCTTGACAGAATGGGAGAAACAGACAGAGAGAGATTAGATACAGCTGGAAGGGAGATTCAGATGGTCTAAGCTAAAGAATTAGACACAATAGGTAGACAGAGGCAGGTATTTAAAAGTGGAAAGCTTAGGGCAGTGGTAGAGCAGGATTAGCATAGTGAGAGGGAAACACCAGTAGCAGAGGTGAAATGGAGTGTATGTATGCAGATCTAAAGGACTTATAAACCCATACACAGCAAATAAAAAAAACATATAGCAACAGTCAGTCAGATAATAAAAGAATTTGCAAATACAGTTTTAGCCTTATTGCATCAGGATAAAAATACTACGCATATTATGTAACAACACATTAGTTTATAAGGCTATCAGTGCACATTTATAGTTCTAACAACATTGGTTAAGGTACCAGTGTAGATGTTGTAGTTCTAAAAATGTTTATTAAGCTATTAGGCGATACACAGTTATTGCAAATGAACAGCCTTGTCCCACAGCAATACTAGATGTAGTAGTTCTAACAATGTTAATTAAGGTATTGTGCAATACGCAGTAGTTGCGAATGAACAGTGTTGTCCTACAAGCAGTACTAAAGCCAGTAAGTGAAAAATAGACTGAAAAACAAATTATCACTGCAATGTGAATCTACTTTTAAGCATTTTAGCTATACTCTTATATGGGTGGTACGCAAACAGTGATTCCTTGATCTAGAAATAAAATCATAAAAAGAACTAGGTCTAAGTAAAACGCAACCCCAGGCTATTTGTAATCTTGCAGAGTTCAATACTGCCAATAACTATAACCCTCAATGTTCCATCTCTAGAATGTGGAACATTACCTCTCACAATGTGAAACAAATGTGGAAAATGTGGAACACTTACTAATGACTTCAACTAAGAAGCTCTCTGTATGGTTAGTAGTTGTTCCTTCATATTTAAAAAGAGTTATTTTTGATACATTAATATGATTCAGTATAATTCGGTATGGGTATTTGTTAAACAATTCTTAACAATGAATATGTCAAACTCTTTAACTGTGGAACAGTGTGGAGCATAGTACAGGTACACATTTACTCCACTTACATATGACTTTGTCCTTAACCATGCCTAGTCACGAGTCGGTACCAAAGTAACAGTATTTTGGCTATGATTGCACCAAAGACCAAAAAGACTTAGCTCAATGCAAAACTGTAGTAATGTAATGGAAGACGAAACATATGATGTACAAGTTATTGATTTATTATCACTGTTGATGGAACTGATATTAGAGAACAATATCTTTTTGTTTGAAGGAAATCTATATAGACAAAAGGATGGTGTGGCCATGGGCACTTCATGTGCAAATGGCTATGCAAATATTGTTATGGCTATGTGGGAGAAAGAATTCCTACTGACTGAGATGGGAAGGCATCTGAAGTTCTACAGGAGATTTGTGGATGATCTCTTTATTTTATGGGGAGGTGATGTAGCCTCATTTCTATCCTTCCACAAAACAGATAATAGTACCAGCTTCCTTAAGTTTTCAATGAAGCATTCCTATGATGTTATAGATTATCTGGATGTCAGGATACTTCAGAAAGATAGAGGTGTTCTGGAAACTGAAATCTATAGGAAAGAATGTTATAGGGATAGCTATCTCCATAGACAGAGCATGCACCCGAGACATATATTTAAGAACACGGTAAGAGGCCAAGGACTGAGAACATCAAGACTCACAGCTAATCAAACTAAGTATGAGGAAGAGATCAAGAACACGAAGGAAAGGTTCATACATAGAGGGTACAGTGAAAATGAGATACAACAGTCATTAGTGGGTCTATCTGAGGCAAGGGAAGGAACAGGTAAGCCATACTTTTCAGATATGGATACCATGATAGATGGAGGAACTGTTAGTAAGAAACCTATGAGAGTACAAGTATCCTACTCGAGTAACATTAGATCTTTACAGGAAGTATATAGAAAAAACTGGAATATACTATGTGCTGATGATGATGTTAAAAGGCTGGTAGGTGAGACCCCGAGATTTGCTTTTAAGATTAAAAAATCTATAAAAAGATTATTATGTGGACCAAAACCCATGGAAACAAGAATAGAAAATGCAGTCAGATATGGAACCTTCACCTGCAATAAATGTAATCACTGCACCTTTGTTGACACTGGAAGTAGATTTCTACATTCAGATCTAAAGAAGGAGTTTACCTTCAGAATATTAACTAACTGTGACAGTAAGAATATTATATACTTGGCACACTGCACAGTCTGTCCTGCCTTCTACGTTGGAATGACAATGTGAAGGCTGAGAGACCGGATGAGGGAGCATATATATATGATATCACCAGAGGAATAGAGACAAATGCCTTAGCCAGGCATGTGAGGGACCATGATGAGATGCACACATTTTTATTTTTAGTAATAGATAAAGTCTATACCGGCAACAGAGGTGGAGATGTTAGGAATAGAGTAGAAACTAGGGAACTAGAATGGATTATAAGGCTACGAGCCAACACTGGGGTAGGCCTGAATGACAAAATTAATATTAAACCCATTCTTCTAAACAGAGATTTAAAGAAATAGTAGGTAGTACCCCCCTCTGCCCTCAACCTTTTATACCTTTTTATACTTTTATATATTTTTATACTTTTATATTGTATGTATTAAGTTGTATGATGTGATATGCTGTTTCTATTGTCAAGCTGTTTTTAATTTTAAGCTTTTAAAAATTTTCACACTAGGTATATGGTTTTAAGGATTAATTGGGTAGTTGATGGCAATAAAAATCTTGGTATAAATGTTGTGTTTTACTCTTCTTTGATTGTCTGATGAAGTGGCTGGTGCACGAAAGCGCTCACCTCTTTTAATAATAAAGCTGTTATTCTACATAGCTGTGGCTGCTACCTCCTGCTTTGTTTTTTACTGTTCATAACTGAAGTAGTCCTTATTTGACTGATAGAATTACATTGTGTGCTTGACTAGATAATCAGATTACCAAACCATTTGCTTATAAAAGCTGATTTATATGTGGTAATTAAGCACTAGTGCATTAGGAATATGTTTAATTAAACCAATCCACTATAGCATTTGTGTTTGCCACTGCTCACCTATCACTCTAAAGAATCAATTGCATACATATCTTTCAAACCAGGAAAGACTTGTAGCTGTAAGGCCATAGAGTGAAAATATTGTTGACATCTTCTCATGATTCACACACGCAGACATTTTAACAAGGTCAGCAGGTACTACATCAGTGAGCATGCTTACTTCCATTGAATTAAAACATGAGTAGGTAAAGAAGAACAGTGAATGTGTTGTGCCTTTTCTTAAAGGCACGCTGTTACTCGTACATGAAACTACAGGATTCTTAGCAAGATTCTAACTGCAATACCATCACCTTTTCAGTATCTCAGCTAAGAAGAAATCAAGGATATAGGCTGATAGGGTTCAGTTCTGGTATTCTGATCTTGTTTAGACAGAGGAATGATGTAGTAATGTCCATATATCTGGGATAATACCTCTCACTCTCTCAAGTGAGCAATTAATAATTTGTCTCAGTGGTGCTGCAGTAAAAGCATGCTCAAACAAATTTAACACAGAGGTCAAAAGAGCATAAGTGGGTATTTCTCTGAGCCACAAATTATGGCTCATTTATCACAACAACAAAGTTGCAGCCAGAAATGTATATTCAGTATTAAAATTAAGGATGTCATCACAGTTCTTTTCCCAGCAGTATAGCTGAACGTTTTAGCAAAATGATTTACTAATGCATCAGCCATGTTTTGATGAATTCACAGTTTCAGCATTGATGAGAATTGGAGGAATTTGATTCTGCTTTGGTCTGTGAGCAAGGCTGTTCATCTCTGGATCTCTCTAGAGAATCCTCATGTGCCCCCATGTAACCCACTAGCCTCTGGCTGATGAAGGCTGCTTTCATTTTGTTTGTTAATCCCTTACTATAATTTCTGGTGGTGTAGTAGTTCAGGAAGTCATTTTTATAAGCTGGCACTTTTAAACATCCTCCAGCATACCTCTCAACTGCCCCAATTTTGCAGAACATCTCTGATTTTGCATCATATTTTGCCTTGTTCCTCTTAAATTGTTTAATTTTCTGGTAAATCACTGAGGACTACAGTCAATAATGTGAGGCATTAAGGTTTCATATTTCATATTACTCTGAAAATACATATTGATACAAAGTCTGTTGTTCAATTAACTTTTTTTGAATAAATTAGAGTAACATTTTAAAAATGTTCCATATTTTGTTCTACAGTCCCGTCATCATTTTTGGCCTTGTCCAAAATTCTTGAGTGAAGACTTTGAGCAGTATGACCTCCAGGCTTCATTTGCATTTAGTAAATGCTTCTTTTGACTCATTGGACAACCAAGATACTGCTCTTCACCTGGCTTTATTTGACTTGCATAGGTATTTGTCCTGCATGGAAAACAGGATGTTAAGGAAATACCAAAAAGTTGTTGTCATTGATGTAACAAGGGACCAACTTCTAACTCCAAGTTCATACCATAAATGACCTTCTGTTAATTAAATGCTCTGTATCTAAGGATGACACTGAGGACATGTTGTGTCTTAGCTGAGAAAAGTGATGGTCACACAAAGGTGGTCACTAAGACTGGTGGATCAACAAACACATAAACAGTGATCTGGGTAATTTCAATGACACTGAGGACATGTTGTGTCTGAAATGAGAAAGGTGATGGTTACACAAAGGTCGTCACTAAGACTTGTGGATCAACAAACACATAAACAGTGATCTGGGTAATTTCGTCAACTCCATCCTAGAAGAGACTGATCACCAAATGATAAGTTAGGTCCAACATCACCCAGCTGTGTAACTGAATAATCAAGAAAAGTACTGTAAGGATATAACATACTGTATAATTTAAAAACTAATGTAAATAGAAGTCTCCCATTACAAATACATTATGGAACTGGAAAGAGATTGAATGCTTAAAATAGTTTATCAACTTTTCTGGTTTTCTAGATGCTGGTGTATATGCACAACATCTATTTAACATTTTAACAGTTTATATTTTGTATATACATTAACCGGCTAGCCTGATTGATGGCCATTCATGTTAGATAATATAGCAGTAAGCCTGCTGGATAACATATCTTTAATTAAAAATCAACATAAACGAACCACTCAGGTGATGAATAGCAAAACTGAACAATGAAAACATCCACAGATAGGCATCACAGGAAAATGGAATCTTCTAAAAGAAAATTTTCTTAGCACTTTCATCCACAAGGGACTTCATCAGAAAACTGAACAACTGACTAGAAGATATATTTATAATACAAACTGACCAATCAGAAACAAATACCTTTTCAACACACATGTCTGTACAAACCAGTTTGATATACACAGCATACAGTTCTAATACAGTTGTAACAAAGCATCTTATGTAAATCATGTTGATATTCACAAATGGCATATAATTATTTACAAAATTCCAGCTAGCTGGGCTGGCAGTATCTCCTTTCATCACAGAGAGTCAAAATACTAAATCTGCCCGCATGCTTTCCAAAAAGCAAGATATTGTGGAGTCTTGTGTTATATCTCATACTAGTCCTTCTGGGTTGAGCTTGACTTTGGGAGGGATATGATTATTCCATATGAACTGCACAGTGCAAAAGTTGCAGAGATTATTAATAGGAATTAGAATTTAACTTTTAATTGTTTTGGCATTACTAACCATTTGGAGGACCCCTATTTTTTCTTATGGGAAATATAAGAGTATTAAAAATATTTTGGAATAAAACTTGTAATAAACAGCACAGTTTATGACATGAGTAAATGTGATGCCTTCTCCCAATGCTGTTTCATTTGGGATGGGTTATCTTTGAATTTGGTATCTTATCCCACTGGTATTAGGAAAAATGGGAAACATAACTATGTTACTAGATATTTGTACACATAGCCTCATATCTTTCTTGTTCATCCTTTTATGTGAAAAAGATCGGGAGACCCCTTAGGAGCAGGATTTATGAACATGTTTATGCTATTAAGAAAAAAGATTGTAGTAATGCTTTGGCTTACCGCTCCCTTCAATATAGAAACTTTAAGAAAATTTTAGTTTATATTGTTGGAAAGGTATGTAAGTTAGACAGAGGTGGCACTTGGGAGGCCCATTTAGAATCAGGGGAATTGTACTGGCATATTAATACTGCATAGTCCCCAGGTTTGAATAAGGTCTTCTTAAATAGTATTTTGACACTGAGGGCTAGTCGAATTTGAAAGATTTTTTTTTATTTAGATATATGTGTGTGTGTGTGTGTGTGTGTGTGTGTGTGTGTGTGTGTGTGTGTGTGTGTGTGTGTGTGTGTGTGTGTGTGTGTGTGTGTGTGTGTGTATGTGTGTGTGTATCTGTGTGTGCAATACTATTTATTTTTTCACAAAAACATTGTCACCCAGGGAGTAAACTCCCCGTATACCAAACACAATCCAGTAATCAGTAAAACTATTATAACAAGGTCTCAAGACAAACAAAGGCTGCAGATATCTGCAGCCTTTGTTCGTCCCGACACCTTGTTATAATCGTTTTACTATTTATTTTTTCTTACAATGTAAAAGTTTATTAAGATGTTTAAAGTATTTTAAAATGTGTTGGTGTATATATATATATATATATATATATATATATATATATATATATATATATATATATATATATATTTTCATGTTCCTGTGATTTCAGAAATACTAATTAGAAGGTTGGTTGATTTCATTGGTGAATGATTGAGCATGTGATCCACAAGTTATATATAAAAGGTCAATTGGATGAATGTTTTGTGACTCTGAAGAAGTCTGTGGTTGGAACAGATGAAAGTGCTAAAAAATCATATTAAAACTTTTTGATTCTAACTGATGTCTCAAAAAGTATTTTGGTTATTAAGTTACTGTTTTTGCTGGTTATTTTTTTTATGTTTTTTGGTCCCCTAACATAAAATTACTGAGCAATGCTTCTAAAGCAGATTTGTTCTGCATGCTGTTTATAATGAAGAAGTAGTAGTGAAAACACCCTTTCTGATTGTCATTTTAAATTCCCCCCATTAAAAGTGAAAGATTTTGCAGTTAACAAAAATAATAATAAAACAACCAAGGAATATACTGTTGTCCTGAAATTAGTAGCTCCACCCTTAATATAATTTTTGAGGTTAGCACAGTTGTGTATTGACGTACCATAGTTGCATATTTCCAATAGCTGCATGACAAAAATATTTTACAAATGTAGCCAGCATTCAGAAGTGGAATTGCAAAACAACAAGACTTAATAACAGTAGCCAGCACTGGGAAATGTGCTGAGCAACTGTCAGCAAGGAAACTCCAAGACAGATATCAAGGGCATTTTTCCATGAGTGTGGAGAAGTGCTGTTTCTGGCATCTAAAATCAGACTATTGGAGAAGAAGTGTACATCTTGCCAAACAAGGATATAATGGGGTAATAATATTTATAGAACACAAGTTTTGTTACTATGTATTTTGTGTAGAATTACATTTAGTGATCATCTAATGCAACTTACAAGCAACATGTATCATAGCAAAGTGTCAGCATAACTGTAAAACACAGAGCGTATTCAGTGTTTCTCTGTACCTGTCAAAAGACTATAGCAGTAACATAATTTGACAGCTGTGATGTAATGTTACAGGTACTGATGATTTTCTGAACTGTACCCAGAAAGCAAAATACAATGCAATCTATCACAGAGAAGTAACATATCTGTTTTTCATTAATTCTGATGGCAAATGGTGCTAGTGACCTCTTAAGCCCCTACAATCAATCTTTAAAATATGCCAGGTGTGGGACATGGTTAAGGGCAATGCTAACCACACCATAAAGTGAACCAGTAGTAAAATACCTATCCATATACCTAGATATCTAGATAGGGTAACACCAGGCTGCATATATTTAGAATTACAACTTGAAAAAACTCTGTTAACAAGCAGCAGTATCCTTTGGGAAGTCATCTACCCCGGGGAACTACTACACTGGCAATACACCCCTAAGAATTGACCCAGTTGTTCAGGATTTGGGAACTTGTGTGGACAGTCACCTAGTTATGACCAACATGTATTCACTGTGTTAAGAAATGTCTTCTATATTGCCCAGCTTATAAACAAAAGGATTGTTTCTAAATCTAGAGATGTCTTTAGTTCCCTTTGCTTAGCCCTCATTAGGCCAGTCATTAAGTATAGTGCCCCCTTTGACATAGCTTCATCACTTCATAGGTGTTTACTAGGCTAATGGCCACAAGGGCCTTTTTAAGCCTAGCCATACATATCAAATCTCTGACAAGTTCTGATCCCCTTGATAAGTGTAAGCATGGACCTGGGAGATGAACCATTTACAGGTTACCTATGTCTATTAGAGACATAGATGCCAAACCAGGGATGAATTTTCAATTTTCCATCCAATTTGCACGTGAATTGGGTTAGGGAGGAACTTTTTTTCACATGGATGGGGGAGCCTGTTCCATAGACAGGATGGTCTCTGGGGTACATAACTATCTCTCCAGCAAGTCCTATTTATATCACAGGCAAGGTTTAAGTCTTTAGAACAGGTAATTCTGGTGTTGTTTGTTTTGTGGATATGCAGGAAGTCCATCAGAGTGGGGTCTGACAATTCCCTGTATGCCAGGCATAGATCTTCCCTCAAAAGCTTGTAGGAGACAGAATGCAGGGATAGGGTTCTTGAGGTGGTCTGCATAGGACATTTTACTTATGCCCTGTATTCTTTTAGCGAGGAACCTCTGTGGACATTCCAACTGTTGAATATGCCTGCTTAGGTACATACCAAAGGGGACATTGTACTCAATGATAGGTCTGATGAATGCCGAATACAGTGGAACAATGACTTCCTTGGACTTGATGCCATACCTTTGTTTATAAGTTGCTCAATATAGAATGATTTCCTCAACATTCCAGACATGACATGTGTCCCTAGGTCCCTGACTACTGGGTCAGCTCTAAGAGGTATGTTGTCAATATGATAAGTTCCTTTGTTTTATTTCCCTTTTTTAACTATTCCTAAAGAATTTTTTTGTTAGCCATGCAACAATCTCTCTGTGTTATGTTATTCTCTATGACTGTACTTGTAAAGAATATGTATATTAAGTATGTTTAAAGTAAGTTGAGTCTTAATAGTCAAAAATCCTTTTTAATTTTGTTTACGAAATTTCTTTATTGTATTTGGAGCTTTTCTCCCTGGGCCTCCGCTGAAAATAGACATATATCCAGTCGGACTTTCCCGGTCAACAAATGCAAAATAAAAATAAAATAAAAAAATTATACTTATCAGGAATGGATGATTCCCCAAAGGATACTATTATGCATTTCTTGGCATTTAGTTTTAGTCCATGGCTCTGACACCAGTTGTTTGTCTGTGTCAGCCCCTCCTGGAGAACATTTGTCAGTGTGAGATTCAATGACAGCTCCTAATTTGCAATCATCTTCAAATTTAGTCAGCCAGAGACCACTGACATTGGCCTTGATGTCTGAGAAGTAAATGCCAAAAAGGAGCGGTCCAAGGACTGATCCCTGACAGATTCCACATGTGACTGGCCTCTTTGTAGAGGTGGACTCTTCAGTTCTAACTTCCTGGGTCCTGTCTTTGAGCCAATTGGCTATCTGTCCAGACACATGCAACAACTGGAACACCCACAGAGCACACCTCTCAATTGTACAGATTTTCGCAGAATGTCCAGATTTTTTCCTCATATTTTTGGCTTGTTACTCCTAAAATTCTGTTTTTCTGGCAAATCATTGCCAGATTGTTGAGGACTGAAGTGAGAAAATGACAGACATTTGAGATTCAAACTTCATACCCTTCAGAAAATTCAAGCTAATGCAAAATCAGTTATTCTATAAACTTTCTAAGTCTGTAAGAGCAATATTTAAAAATTGTCCCTATTTTTGGGCCTTTGTCCCCCCATTATTTATGGCTTTGTCCAGATTTCTTGCTATAAGAAGTTGAGAGCTAT
The DNA here is from genome assembly GCF_019279795.1 of Protopterus annectens. Classification (NCBI taxonomy): domain Eukaryota; kingdom Metazoa; phylum Chordata; order Ceratodontiformes; family Protopteridae; genus Protopterus; species Protopterus annectens. The sequence continues at coordinate 66,297,620 of NC_056738.1, forward strand.
ACCACAGAAATACCTTGCTGAAAGGATACAAGGCCTAAACAATATGTCAAACATGGGCCAACACAATGCCCTGTCACTATATTCTGTGTCGTACAGACTGCAAAGAGATGACCTGCATCTGGCATACAAGGCATCCTCTGGCCCAATACTAATCAATTTACTGCACATTAGCAAGTCAAATGGCATCAGAAACACTCAGCCTAGGGATCTAAACCTCTCTAGCAACATCAACACAATGGTTTGGATGGGCAGGTATATAACATAGAGGATGCATCTCTTCTGGAACAGACTCCCCATCCATGTAAAACTCACCGCTGTCCATATGCAAATACAGTTTGGATCTATGGGATGGGAAACAGAAAATTTACCCCAGGATTGCACCTTGTACTACTAATGAACAAAAGCAGCTCTGAAATACTTTATTTTATACGTGGGTCCCCTCAAATTATCTATGGTATGAACCCAGTTATTCTCACTAGGAGTAACACATAATTATCAAACATGGGATTGGTAAGGCCAATCTAACACCAAATGGGATAGGTTAATTCAAACACCAAAAGTGAAACTGGCAAGGCTTAAAATGGCCTGCAAGGACAGCTAGCCTAGTGCTTACCTATGAACTTATGAGCAGTCAACTCTTTCTACTTGCAATAACCGCGTTCATGTACAAACCGCGTTCATGTACAAACCGCGTCCATGTACAAACCGCATCCATGTACAAACCGCGTTCATGTACAATGAGGTACAAAGAAGTGTGAGATTAGCAACACCAAGTTCTAAGTAACCATGTCAGTGCGATTCTGCATCAGCACTTCTGGAAGGTTCAGCTTTCTACAATTACACCAACATTTCCAGACCCCATCTTAAAATCACATGTTCTTAAGACACAAAATCACATATCCATTTTAGCAGTTGTTCTCAGATTACAAAAACATACGTGCACAGAAATATGGAGAAATCCCTCTGGTTAGGTTCACAAGCAGCAATTATTCTGGAAACTCAAGTGTAGTACATTTAAAAGATATAGCATAACAGGGCACAAACCTAAAATAGCATTAGATTTAAAAATGCATCAATTCAGTTACATCTATTACTACACCTGGACTGTGTTTTGTACATAGTGGGCCCAATCTGCTTGTCAGTGCATGTGCCTACTTATCACTATGCCTACTAATATGACTCTACAATTGTCTCCGTCCCCATCCTCAGTTTCTATACGCCTTGTATGTTAGACATCATTCACTGCAGCAGGAGCATCAAACATTCTACAGTCTGTAATAAATTGCAGTGGTATATCCTGCGGGATTTAGCACTGCTGAAGCATTCTGTGTTGTATTATAAACCACAGCATTATGTTTACTGGCACCTTCCAAAGTAATCAACAAGTTTACTCAGATGATCACACCTCATAATCTGTTTAATATAAATAATTTTAAACTAAGTTTTTCTCTTTTTTTTCACTAAAGGAAGTGCATCAACAAGCTGTTTATGTTCAACCCAAAGAAGGGGGAGTGGCGGGAGCTGGCAGGCATGAAAACTGCCCGCTCTATGTTTGGAGTCGCAGTCTATAAAGGCAAAATTCTGGTTGCTGGTGGTGTAACAGAAGACGGACTTACAGCAGGAATTGAAGCATATGACCTGTCCACTAACAAGTAAGTATTTTGGTTAAGATATCTGATGTAGTTGTACTATGAGAAACATCTGTTTCCTTCTCAGCATGTTTCTCCCTCTCACATAAGAATTTTGAGTAAGTTTTCGAGTTCAGGTAAAGTGTAAGAAACAACCTCTCTCCCTCCCCTCCCTGTCAGTGTGTGTGTGTGTGTGTGTGTGTGTGTGTGTGTGTGTGTGTGTGTGTGTGTGTGTGTGTGTGTGTGTGTGTGAGAGTGTATTAAGAGTATAATTTATACCAGAATATGCAACATATGACAACATATCATATATAGAACAAAGAAATGGCATGGAAAACTTAATGCAGCTGGCCGGGTATCATTATGATTTGCAGTTCTGAATACACATTCACTTTGGATTAGTCAGGTTTTCTTTGAGGTAATTATTCTACAATCAGAAATAATTTTATGGTGCCTACCTAGACAGTTTAACTTATATAAGATAAGCTGTCTAAATTCAGTAATGTGTTTGAGCTGGATTTTGCTTGTCAGAACTAAGAAGCATGGTTTTAGTGACTGCTGCAGAAGAGCAATAAGACGGTTTGAATCCAGGTCTGAAAAATACCCTGCGTCACTCACTGACAATCAGAGCCACAAAAGTGGTACTGCTGGGGCTCTGACTGTCACAGAGCCCCAGCAATGGTACTGCTGTATTACTTCCACTGGCAGACTGTGTGGTTTAGTGTCTTGGATGGTTTCACAGCACATATCCAACATGTCTTGTAAAATTCTGGTCTACGTCACGTTGTCAAACTTTTAAAAGTTCGAACACCATATGGTCGACACCATATTTTCGAACTTTAAAAGTTTGAAAATATAATAAAAAAAACACAAAAAAACTTACCTAAAGGTTGTAAGCAGGGGCAAGCCCCCCCCCCCCCCATGCAGCCGCCCCACCCCTGCAACTCCGAGATCGCACTACATTGCAGGAAAGGGGAAGTTTCCCTTATGGAGATCTCCTTTGAAATGTTCAAAGTTTTACAAGTTTGAACATATAATTTCAACCATATGACATTGGAACTTGTAAATGTTCGACAACGTGAATGTGACCCGTAAAATTCTATTACCTTCTCAGTACTCTAAGGTTATTTGATTGCAACCCCTAAATAGATATAGTATTCCAGACAAGCATTACCACTGATCTATAAAGAGGCAGCAGTAGCTCTGTTGTTATTCCTCCATGAGTACACCTTCCAGTAGCTCTTTGGTTTGCCTTATGAAATACTTTGTTATAGTAGTAGTGTGGTCGTGTGAGGGTATCACTAATCCTCTATAGTAATTCATTGCTTGTTCCTGTCCATCTAGTACTTGTATCTGGGACACTTACTTCTCCATCTTATTGCATTCTGTGGCACCAACTCCCATCCACCACATCGCAGACCACCTGTACATCTATGTAGTGCACTTTGCTTCTCCCTCATTTTGTGGTTACTGTCTCTCCTGTCATCTAACTTTTTGTCTCAAGCAGGGGTGGGCAAGGCATGCCTTGAATTTATCCTCAAATGTCACTGACAATGTACTAAAATTTTACCCACTGACATCCCTATGGTATGTTATTATCTTTGACAGTCTTGTTTTCAGTTTGACCACATTCACTATGGCCCTTTGATGTCTTTTTGTTGGCCACTTTTTGACACATTTTTTTATGTGCTTTGTTGCTGTCAGTTATCTCCCTTTTTCACAAAGTGCCTAATCTACAGATGGCCTTGGATCAGAGAAAGCGTAGATTCATTTATAAAGAACATCATTCCAAATAAATCTTAAAAAGGTCTTTATCTCTAGGCAAGGAATTAAGGCAGGATCTGATAGCTGATATGCCCCACGTGGATTTTAATAAGGCAGAAAACAACCTTCCATGCAGAAAGCTAAAAAATAAGAGAAGAACAGAACAGTATTGAATGCTAACATAAGAACCTAATTACAGTATCATTCAAGTGTAGACTGCGCTTAAGAAAATACAGTATAATGCAGAAACATTTGAGACTTGGTGTCAGGATAAGATGTTTTTTCCTTGTTAATAGCACAGAAGATGTGTTGTAATGCATGCCATGTTATTTTTAATCAGATAGCAAAATCTGAATAAACCTTACAAATTAGAAGTCAGTTGACTTGGTATATGCAGTAGCAGTGATGTTTGAAAGTGCTAGTAGTACAACCTGGGATGAAACTGCAAAAGGTCTTGTCTGATAAGTGCTCTACCCTAGTAAACAAAATACATAAATTAAGACATAATAAAGAGAAAATAATAGCTGCTACTCCAGTTTGAACCTATTGGCAGAAATGACTTTTATCAACATAATTGCACTATTGATATATGTTATGTAACTAATTAAATTATTACTTGGTAGAGTGTTCCTTTTATTTGATTAGCTATTCTTTTCTGTCATGTATTTTTATTGATTGCAGGATTGTTTTAGGTAGTCTGTGTCATATTGTTAGTACAACAGCTACAAGAACAATTCAAACTGCAGGTACTAAACTGGTTGCCACAATCCTGCAGATGCCATATCAACCAGCAACACAGGCTGTGTTGCCCATGAACAGACTACGTATGCTATACATAAAACATAAGGGCATATTGCTTGGGGTCATCACTTCTACAAACCCAGAACTCACAGCTCTCAACCTCTTAAGAGGCCAATGTGGAACATAAAGCTTAGCAATACCAAAATATGGAACACCCTAATTTTGCACTAGGTGAAGACATAACATTTCCATGGTAGCTGGATAAAGATGACTTTCAACCAAAAGCATGAAGTTCAAGCATGTACCCAAAAATTAACACTACATTTGTAAAATTCCATAAAAAGGCACAGGTTGTAATTTAAATAAAACTTTACTTTGTAAAATCTACAAAACCATAAATAAGCAAATCTACTGCAGCACTACTACAGAGAATAAAAATAAAATTTAAACTGCTACTATACATAATTAAACTAATTTGAGTCCATTAATGCAACTTAATACAATATTACATGGTTCTAAATGTTCACTAAACACTATCCTGCTATACATTTCACACTGCAAACAATTCTACATCTGTACATTGCACTATATCTTTAGACTATACCTGTAGACACATATATTTAATTAATTTAGATGCATACTCCGTATTATATGCCACTGCATGTAACCTGGTCAAGAATATACCACAAAGTGTTCTGCATACTGCGCAGCACAACTAAAAGTTCTCCAAAAGTCTTCACCTGTGCATCAAGAGAGAAACTGTTACTCTATATATCAACTAAAATGAAGTTCTGCATGACTAAAACAGTCTGCTGCAACATTGCTTACCAAAATACCTGCAACATTGTACCAAAAATTACAATAATAATTACCTCAATGTTAAGAGTAGAAAAAGCAGCATTATGAAATGTCACAAAAGACAGTTTGGGGAACAAAACAGTAAACTTAAAAACCAAAATGCAACAACAACTTGCTACTGTAACTCATTTAAAAAGTTAATGGAACAGGTTTTATATCAACCTACATGAACTTCTGCTCTAGCACATCCTGACAGACTACAATCTAACTCATTTAAAAAGGTAGTAGCACAGGTTTTACATCAGCTTATAACAATAATATGCATGAAACTCTAGTCTGGCATTACAACACTGCAATCCATTTAAATTGAACTGGCTTCCACCAACTTATGTTGCCTGAATAATACGTATGAACCTCTTTAGGTAGGCATTACTGCAAGACTGCACTATTTCACTTAAAAAGTTAAAAGAACAGGTTTTGCATCAAACTACATTGTCTGAACACTTGAATCTCCCTAAGTAGTATACCTCTCAACTGCCCAGATTTTCGCAGAATGTCCAGATTTTTGCCTTATTTTTTTTCGGCCTGTTCCTCATAAAATTTGTGATTCCTGGCAAATCATTGAGGGTTGAAGTAATTTAATAATTGAGTTTCAGACTTCATATCCTTCAGAAAATGCATGCTAAAATAATTCCTGTTAATATAGCAGTTTTCTAATTTTATAAGAGCAATATTTAAACGCTGGCCCTATTTTTGAGGTTTTCCCCCCATTATTATAGGCTTTGTCGAGATTTTGTGAGAGATCTCCTAAGCAGACATCAGAGTGTACAAAAGTAATACAAAACATTTTGCTATCAACCTACATTTTGAACAATAAAAACCTATCCTAACAAACTGCACTAAAGTCATTTAAAATTTAATAGAACAACCAAGAGGTTTCACATCATACTAATAGCACACTATGAATAATCAGCATAAACCTTTCATTTGGCATAGCTGACTGACTGCAGTGCAAGTAATTAATAGAATATTTTTTTTTGTGTGTGTGGACCTATATTTTGTTAAATAATTGCAAAATATGAAACACTAATCTCTGGCATTACAAACACACTGCAACCATCACTGACTCACCTGACACACTTTTCTGTGCAGTCCCCCTAAAAAAAAAAAAATAAAACAAAAATAAATAAAAATAAAAATAAAAAAGAAACTCTCTCTAATCCTAACCATCACTAACTGAGCCAAATGAACTCAGGCGCTTACCTGAGGCCAGGTATGTCAAGCAACTCCACCACAATTCACTTTGGGATCCAGAAGAAAAAAAAATCTGCAAGGTAGGCAGCTCTAACCTCCAGTAACTATGGCACAAAAAAAAAAAAAAATAAGGAAGGCAGACAAACTCCGCAAAACCTCCCAGCCAGCCCAACAACAGTGCCACTGACATCCTAACTATGTTCATTAAACCCCAGACCTCAAGGTTAATTGAAATTTTAGATCCTTCTGTGAGATGAGCAAAGGTCTAGACTGGTGGCACTCTGCAATGCACACTCCTCCAGGCTGCAGTTGGCCCCCATCTTGTCTCCTAGTCCTTCGATCCAAATCTTCTTCTCCAATGCTTTCCTCGGATCCTCTTTACTACATCACTAAGAACTCTGGCAGCAGATGTAGAATAAAAACTCTAAAACTACTGCAGGAAACCTTGTTTTGTCCCAAAAATAAAAAGTAAACTGATGAATAAGCATTCTACAATACCCACTCTTCAAAGTATTGCAATGTCACAAAACCCTTGCTGCATTACTATTGGCAGTAGTCAGCACCAATTCACCCTTTGAGTCAGCTTATTTGCTTGTCTTAATCAGGCAATGCAGTGCATGCAGTGGTTAGCATTGTCGCCTTACAGCAAGAGGTTCTCCAGTTCACTTCTTTGCTGCGGTGCCTTCTGTGTGGAGTCTGCATGTCCTCCCTGCATTTGCATGGGTTTCCCCTGGGGGCTGCAGTTTCCTTCCACATTCCAAAGACATGAGTCTGGAGTGTTTCTCCCAAGGCCTCCGCTGAAAATGGGCTCTATCCCAGTCAGACGTTCCCAGTAAACAAATGTTAAATAAATAAATAAATCTGAAAGCCAGGGAAGTTGGTTATATCAGGTAACTGTAGGAGAAAACAGATTGGTATAAATATATAGATAAAGGAGTTAAGAGCGAAGATGTAGAACTAGGCGTGTTATTAGGGAAAATCTTGTAGTGACTGGTCAATTTCTTTCTCACCTCATTGGCTCACTTTGGCTCAAAAATTATTTCCTAATTGACTCATATACCTTGATGCCAATTGGGGCTATTTACATTATATGATCAGATCAAAAAATGCAACCACTGTTCAGTGCATAACAGCAGAAAAGCCCTTGGAGATCCTTTAAATGGAGAGTGCTCTGCATAATCCAGAGCACTTGGCTACCAAGCCAGAACTTACACACATGCCCAACCAGTGATAGTAGCACTTGCTGTTAAGGCTGCAGTGAATAAGAATGGGTTGACCAAAAGAAGTTAAAGCCATTCCTTTGACATCTTTAGTAGGCATACATATACATAGTCACAGATAAGTGACCAGCATTTTTAAAACGCTATTTCCAACTGATTGCTGTGTTCTATCACCTTGGTTTCTCCTGCAAGCATTACCTGCTATAGCCAACTTCCCTGGGTTTCAGATATACCGGCCAAGCAACTAAGATGATTCAAACTGTAAACAGGTACTGACCCCTGCTCATGCAAACAATCAACCTGACTGCAATGTCTGCCAACTCAATAGAGCAGCTTGCCTGCTACAGTTACCTTCCTTGTCTTTCAGATATTCCAGCCAAGCAACTAAGCTGACTCAAATTGTAAATGGGTGCTGACCACCGCTCATATAAAGAATCAACCTGACTCCAATATCAGCCAACCCAAAAGAGCAGTATAAGTAATTTATTGTGCTACTGAGCTTTTTAACTTGTGTGATGAAAACACTGGCAGACTTGTAATCGACACTGACACATACCAATTCAAAATTAAATTGGAATCCAAACTGAAAAATAAAAGAACAAGCTAAATAAGGTACAGAATTGAAAAGGTCCTTTACTTAAATTAGTAACCCCCCCAAGCAGCAATACGATATTCTATTTTTACTAAGTCTCTAGTTCAGTTGTCTTATGTATGCATGTAACCTCAACTTACAAACATGAAAGTGGCTGTACTTTAGCTAAAAGAAATACAGTGCAAGTGCTGCTTACACTGACTGTTTTTCTTCAACCCTTCTGCTCCAGTGGTTCAACCCACTCTGATCACCTTTGTTAACTCTCAGGCTCACACTGCTCCCCTACCCTACGATAACCCCTCCCTCCCTCCTACTCTACTCTTCTAGTCATCCATCTCCTCCCACCCGCATCAGCAGCCAATCCATTTTACCCAAACACATCTTCCCACCCACCAAACTCCTTCTACTTTACTACTCCTTAAATTTCTACTTCACTTCTTTCTCAATCTGACTTAAACCTCACCTAAATACATCTTTCCAAACCCAAAGTCCTGCATCTGTCTCAACAAACCATTTGTTACTGCACAAATGATGACCCTCAACTAATTAATTTAAATGCACTTTACTCCCTACCAACATAATTACAATACATACCAAAATGCCAGAAAATCCTCCCTGTTGTAAATCTATCTCCTTATTTTCTTTCTTTTTCAGCTACTCCTCCTCGATTAAAAAAATCTACTTACCAAAATGATACTTTTACTACTACTCATACTATTACCTCTCATATCACTAGCCCATGTTAACTCCTATCAGCAATCTCCATTTAACAATTAACCATTACTTAGTTTTCCAGCTACCTACTATATCCCACTCTGACTTTAGTATATCTCCATCTCTCTTTATGGCATATACCATGTACTTCTTCAAAAAATTTACTGTTACCCAGCAACTTCCACCAAACAAACTAAGCCTAGACCCAAAATTCAAATATAAATGGCCGAACTGACATTCCGTTATACTCTACCACCTGCACCTGTGTGGTGACATACATCCTAACCCAGGCCCCTCAAACCTACTAAGATTACCACCAGTCCGCATTAACTCACAAAAAATAAATCTTGCTTTCATCTATATGCCTCCAACCTTAGAAGCATTTGTAATAAACTGACAGATGCCCGTGCCTGTATAATTGAATATTGCCCTAGTTTTCTAATCATAACTAAAACATGTCTGAGTCAAGAAACCAATGATGAGGAAATTATTCCTCCAGGATATAGTATAGTAAGACTAAACAGGACCAGAAAAAAGGCAGAGGCATAGCCATCATCTGTAAAACCAATTCATCCTCACACTCTCCCATCTCAGTACCTCAAAAAATTAAAATTCAGAGATCCCAATAACATTACTCATACTAAATACAAATAAAAGCTTGTTTATCATAGGAATATACATATATCCATAGTAGCCATATTGACACTACAGAAGAATCTCTCTCCTGTGTCTTAAACCTTTTGTAAGAAACCATCATAATGAGCAATCGCAACATTGATTGGCTAACCATAGGTAATGAAACCCTTAAAATCTCAACCCCTGCCAGATACAACAAACCAACAAACAAAGCAACAGCAATTAATTGGATACTGACAAACATCCCAAAAAACATTACGAAAGCTGATAGCCTCCCAGACATCCTAAGTGATCATCTCACCATCTATGCAATAAGGGACAACACTCCTTTAAGAGAACTTCACCAATTTAAAGATGCTCACATCCTCTCCTCCTTCTAGCCCAACTCATTTATCTCCAATCTGAAAGCAGGCCTTAGCCCTGTTTAACTACACATTCATGAATATATTAAATAGTTATGCTCCCATTAGAACTAAAAGAATTATGACCAACCCTTGTCCCCTGGCTGTCCAAAGATACTAAACAATTAATGAAAAACTGGGATGATACATGGAAAATATGGAGGACGTACAGTATTATAGCCAGTCTTCAAGCATTCAAAGAACTAAGAAATGCTACCAAGAAAAAGAATTACCATCCTAGGCTACAAACTGAGAATCAAAGTAGCCCTAAAGCATTCTGGTCAGCCATAAATTATATCCTAACTCCAGATCAATCATTACAGCCCATCCCATGTTTAACTAACTTAAGAAATATAATAAATCTAATACGCAGTTCAAATGACAATCTTCTTCTTCTTCTGGCTTTTCCCGGTTAGGGGTCGCCACAGCGGATCACCTGTCCGCTCATGATTGGCAGTGGAGTTTTACAGTGTCGAGTTGCCAGTCCAGTGCCCAACCTTCCACAGAAGGCACACACACGCACATCAAGGGCCAATTTAGAGTGTCCAGTCCACCTACTGCGTGTCTTTGGGATGTGGGAGGAAACCGGAGCACCCGGAGGAAACCCACGTGACCACAGGGAGGACATGCAGACTCCACACAGAAGGCACCCTAGCTGAGAATCGAACTGGAGAACCTCTTGCTGTGAGGCGGCAACACTAACCGCTGCACCACTGTGGCTCCCCACGCAGTTCGAATGACAATAAACCACTCAGTATTTATTAAAGCAAAAAACAACCGGTAAGTGCTTTCATTCACAAAGAACCTCTTTGGACCTGGTTGTCACACATACAAAAATCACATTTATAGTTTGCTCAAGTCACATGACCCAAAACATTAGCAGTGTTTTAACACTTTCTTACATAACACTGCTTTAAAGTTTTCCATATCATTCATACCTGGATCTGCACCTGTGTTTAGCCTCACTTGCCAAGCATATTCTTTCCAGTTTAAATCCACTTCTGCATCCCATCTCTTGTCTGCATTTAAAACTTGGTCAATAACAGTAAACCTAAAACCCACTTTAACTCTGTTATGACAGTTAACAACATGTCTTGCATTAGTTACATCCAGTTTTCCAACTGCCCTCAGGTGCTCATAAATTCTGCAATGGAAGCTATGTATAGTTCTTCCTATGTAGAATCCATCGCAAGAATTACATAATACTAGATACACAATTAATTTAGACTTGCAATTGTAACCCCCCTTGATAGTAATAGTAAAGTCCCATGCCTTTACTACTATTTTATTCCCCAGAACCAAAAACTTACAATAATTGCAGTCTTCACATCTTGACATCCCATTATAAGTAATAGGAGTATTACATTTTTTGGTTTCTAAAAAATCCTTAAGACTTTTCCCTCCTTTTGTGACAAAAGTAGGTCTCTCATATAAAAAAGCACCTAACTCTTGGAAATTCTTCAAAAATTTCCAATTATTTGTGATGATCTGCTTAATACTGTACATATGTACTGAATTTTCCAATGTACAACTCAGATTATAATCTATTCCTTCACTATTTATTTCAACATCCTTTATTGTCCCTTTCTTCCTCATGGCTTTAATTTTATCTATTGCTTTACTTATTACCTCAATAGGGTAACCCCTGATTGAAAATTATTTTCTTAACATCTCACATTCTTCCAAAAAATACTCATCTTTATCAGTGAGTCTATTTATTCTATCAAGCTGACCAAACACAATATTATTTTTCAAGTTCACATTATGTAAACTGCTATATTCCAAGTAGCTGTTACTCTGCACATCTTTTTTAAAAAATTTAACCAAGATTTTCCCCCCTTTCTTGGAAACAGTCAGATCCAGGAAATTCACACTAATTCTATTTCTATTAAAAGAAAACTTTAAATAGCTTGTAACAGAATTTAAATATTCACAGAATTTCAAAAATTCCAACCCAGAACCTTCCCATAAAAAAACAAGTCAATAAAGCGCTTGCAAAAATACACATTGCTAGCAAATGTAGAATTAAAAATAAATTCTCTTTCCCAACTAGTCATGAACAAATTGGCATAGCTCGGGGCCATAGCTGCCCCCATAGCCACACCTTTATTTTGTTTAATAAATCTATTGTCGAAGCTAAAAATATTGTAAGACAATATTGCATCTAAAAGTTCATCCAACAGACTAATCTCCTCACCATTAAAATCAGGACAACCCCTTAGCACTCCTGTAACCCTCTCAATTCCTTCTTCATTGGGAATTACAGTGTACAATGAACATACATCAGCAGTTACTAACCACATATTATCTCTCAGGGAAACATTTTTCACACTTTCTTTAAAATCAAACGAATCCTTAATATATGATTCCGCTGAAATTACTGCTTTTTGCAAGCATCTATCAGTTTTACTACCACCATTGGCCACTATAGGCCTAAAATTTGGTGAATCCAAGTTCTTATGTATTTTGGGAAGGCCGAAAAACCTTCCCACCTTGGGTGTATGCAAACAAAAGTAACCAGCCAACTCATTGCTGATTCTTCCTTCAACTAACCATTCTTCAATCAGTGAGTTTATAAAATTAAAAATTTTATCTATATCAATCAAATTCACTTCTGCATAAAAATCAGCATCAGACAATAACTCATAGATGCTATTTTTATAAAAACTATAGTCCATGACTACCACTGCATTACCTTTGTCAGCCTTAGTGATATAAATATCTTTATCATCCACTAACAACTGCAAAGCATCCTTCTCAGTCTTAGTCATATTATAAATACAATTTTTGTTGTGTTTATTCAATAAATCCGACTTCTTTTTCACATGTAAGCAGAAATGCTTCTAACTCTGGCCTTAAGGGGGATTAAAAACACTTGCTTTTTTAAAACAATGTTGTTTACATGCCTTGAAAAAGACATTTCAAATTAATTTTTCGTACAAAACCCCTTAAAGCATTTATCACAGACACAATATTTGCCCTTGACGATGGCACAAAATTAAGTCCTTTACTGAGAACATTTATTTGTTCTATATTTAGTACCACTGCGGACAAATTCACTATTTTAAAATTCAAATTTACAGTACCTTTGGTTAATGATTGTCCTATTTCCAATGGCACTGCTGGTAACTCTCTCCGGCTCCTTTCTGCACATTCCATGCTCCTGTTTGTCTTATTTCCAGTGGCGCTGCTGATAACTCTCTCCGGCTCCTTTCTGCACATTCCATGCTCTTGTTTGTCTTATTTCCAATGACGCTGCTGGTAACTCTCTCCAGCTCCTTTCTGCACATTCCATGCTCTTGTTTGTCTTATTTCCAATGGCACTGCTGGTAACTCTCTCCAGCTCCTTTCTGCACATTCCATGCTCTTGTTTGTCTTATTTCCAATGGTGCTGCTGGTAACTCTCTCTGGCTCCTTTCTGCACATTCCATGCTCCTGTTCATCTTATTTCCAATGGTGCTGCTGGTAACTCTCTCCGGCTCCTTTCTGCACATTTCATGCTCTTGTTTGTCTTATTTCCAATGGCACTGCTGGTAACTCTCTTTCGCTCCCTTCTGCACATTCCATGCTCTTGTTTGTCTTATTTCCAGTGGTGCTACTGGTAACTCTCTCCAGCTCCTTTCTGCACATTCCATGCTCTTGTTTGTCTTATTTCCAATGGTGCTGCTGGTAACTCTCTCCAGCTCCTTTCTGCACATTCCATGCTCTTGTTTGTCTTATTTCCAATGGCACTGCTGGTAACTCTCTCCAGCTCCTTTCTGCACATTCCATGCTCTTGTTTGTCTTATTTCCAATGGCGCTGCTGGTAACTCTCTCCAGCTCCTTTCTGCACATTCCATGCTCTTGTTTGTCTTATTTCCAATGGCACTGCTGGTAACTCTCTCCAGCTCCTTTCTGCACATTCCATGCTCTTGTTTGTCTTATTTCCAATTGTGCTGCTGGTAACTCTCTCTGGCTCCTTTCTGCACATTCCATGCTCCTGTTCATCTTATTTCCAATGGTGCTGCTGGTAACTCTCTCCGGCTCCTTTCTGCACATTCCATGCTCTTGTTTGTCTTATTTCCAATGGTGCTGCTGGTAACTCTCTCCGGCTCCTTTCTGCACATTCCATGCTCTTGTTTGTCTTATTTCCAATGGCACTGCTGGTAACTCTCTCCGGCTCCTTTCTGCACATTCCATGCTCTTGTTTGTCTTATTTCCAATGGCGCTGCTGGTAACTCTCTCCGGCTCCTTTCTGCACATTCCATGCTCTTGTTTGTCTTATTTCCAATGGCGCTGCTGGTAACTCTCTCCAGCTCCTTTCTGCACATTCCATGCTCTTGTTTGTCTTATTTCCAATGGTGCTGCTGATAGCTCTCTCCAGCTCCTTTCTGCACGTTCCATGCTCTTGTTTGTCTTATTTCCAATGGTGCTGCTGGTAACTTTCTCCGGCTCCTTTCGGCACGTTCCATGCTCTTGTTTGTCTTATTTCCAAAGGCTTTGCTGGTAACTCTCTCCAGCTCCTTTCTGCACATTCCATGCTCTTGTTTGTCTTATTTCCAATGGCGCTGCTGGTAACTCTCTCCAGCTCCTTTCTGCACATTCCATGCTCTTGTTTGTCTTATTTCCAATGGCGCTGCTGGTAACTCTCTCCAGCTCCTTTCTGCACATTCCATGCTCTTGTTTGTCTTATTTCCAATGGCGCTGCTGGTAACTCTCTCCAGCTCCTTTCTGCACATTCCATGCTTTTGTTTGTCCTATTTCCAATGGCGCTGCTGGTAACTCTCTCCAGCTCCTTTCTGCACATTCCATGCTCTTGTTCCTTGCTGGCAGCAACACTGCTCATTCCTGTTCATATAAAAGTTCCCTTTGAAATTTTTGTTGCTGTTGTTGAACTTCTTTTGCTCTTTGTTGTGAAAAAATTTCTTTTTCCGACCATAGCTTTGTTTATTCTGTCCCCATGACTGCTTTTTGGACTCCCAAGATTGTTGTTTGCCAACCACCTGCATCCAGTCCTCATTCCTGTTCCTCCTTCTTGGTAAACATCCACACACTGAAAAACCTGTTTGCTGGTTCCTTCCTGCAAACAATTCATAACTTTGTCTACTACGCCCTCTGCTGGTAAAACTTCATCTGTTCTAGTTTTCTTTGCTGCTCTATGTAAGAAAGGGTTAAGGGGCAGCCATGTTGGTGCAGCGGTTAGCATTGCCACCTCACAGCAAGAGGTTCTCTGGTTCGATTCTCAGTTAGGGTGCCTGCTGTGTGGAGTCTGCATGTCCTTTCTGTGGTGGCGTGGCTTTCCTCCGGGTGCTCCGGTTTCCTCCCACATCCCAAAGACATGCTGTAGGTCAATTGGACATTCTAAATTGGCCCTAGGTGTGAGTACATGCGTGTGTGTGCCTTCTGTGGTAGGTTGGGTGCTGGGCTGGCAAGTCAACAACATAAAACTCCACTGCCAATCATGAGTGGACAGGTGATCCGCTGTGGCTACCCTTAACTGGGAAAATCTAGAATAAGAAGAACGTAAGAAAGGGTTAAAACAATGCTAATGTTTTGGGTCATGTGACTTGAGCAAACTATAAATGTGAATTTTGTATGTGTGACAACCAGGTCTGAAGAAGTTCTTTGTGAATGAAAGCGCTTACCGGTTGTTTTTTGTTTTAATAAATATTGAGTGTTTTATTGTCATTCGAACTGCGTATTGGATTTATTACATTTACAACTGGAACTGTGGAGATTTAACTTAAGAAATAGTATCACTAACCAATTCAACATTCACTTTATACAAATTGTTGCTTCTCTTATTAACACCACACCCTCCCAATCCACCCCCCCCCCCCAAGGAACCACAAAGTAGCCAAATGATCTTTACTGTCCAAGAATTACCTACTGTTATGGTCTAGAAGCTACTCCTTAAACTTAAACTTACCATCCTGACCCCAGATAAAATACCAGCTGAATATATAAAATTAGCAGAAGTTGTATCCTATCAGTGTAAATCCAAATAAACAGATACATTATGGAAGGCTATGTTCCTGCACTATGGAAGAAATCAAGTATCTTAACTTTGCACAAAGCAGGAAAATCCAGTGACATTGTTTAAGTACAGGACTATAGCCATCTTATCCCCTTTGTCAAAGATACTAGAAAAGTGTTTTCATGGACAAGTCTTCAGCTTTATTAAAGACAACAACCTTCTCAACCCAACTCAGCATGGCTTCCACCTTCCCCGCAACACTAAAACTGCCCTTTTAAACTTCATCACTGCAGTCAACCAGAACAGGAATAAAGGTGACTCACTCCCTGCAATATTCTTAGATCTGCCCAAGGCATTTGACACCGTATCCCTTCAGAAACTATTACTTAAACTAACTTCATTAGGCCTAGTCTCATTATCAGTATCCTGTTTCATAGCTACCTCTCAGACAGGATGCAGGCAGTCAATGAGAAAATGACACCTCCACCTTTATCCTTAAAACAGGTGGAGTCCCTCAAGGCTCAGTGTTAGGGCCCCTGCTGTTCAATATCTTCACCAATGACCTGCCCACTGCAACTAAACATGCATCCATCATACAATATGCAGATAGCGCTACACTGATATGTTCTACAAATAATCTAGAAAAACAGCAGCATCTAATGAGGAATCCCTTACCTCCACTGAGCATGGCTGACTCTCAATTACTATTAAATCTCCCTGAAAAAAAATCCGATTTACCCCAAAGCAACTAACTCCCCACAAACACCAATTAAGCATCACCTCCTCCAATAATACTGCAGTAAAACTAGTTAACCAACACCAACCTATTAGGAGTCATCTGCAGTCTAAAGTTCAACCACCACATAAAACAGGCAATAAAGAGAACTTACTAAAAACTAGGGACTCTCTACAAGGTCAAACCATATTTAACAGAGCCAGAACAACCATAGGATCATAGAATCATAGGAGGTTACTAGGCAAATGGCCCTGGGGCCCTTACAAGCCTAGCCAAGAGTTTATCCCCAAAAAAGAAACCACAGGTAGCACCTTCTTTCCATATCCCTATGCCTTCTTTATGTCGTCCCACACTCATCAACCTGCATTCCACCTCACTAGACCAGTATTACAACAAAATAGCCAAATCTACCTCAAATCACAGCTGCCAAACTCACCACTGTATATCTCTAAAACAACTTCAGTGGCTCAAGCCATGATACTCCCTGACTCACAGTTCATGACTACCCACAAACTCCTATACCTCCTTGAAAATTGTCCAAGTCTAAGCAATATGCTCCAGAAGTTTAACCCCCAGACCACTACAAACTGTTACTGACTGTAATCAAGTCCAAGAATTCCACTGGAGACACACTGTACTCCTCCTATAACAGAAACATTTAGAACTCTATAACCTGAGCTCTTAGACAAACTGAAAATGCGAAATCATTCAAAAATCAGCTAAATCAATACCTGTCTGATACATGGCTATGCTCATGCTCCACTCCTGGTTAAGTCCTTACCCTAACTCTGACTATAACGTCCTACAGCTCAAACCTTTTTTTAAAACAAACTCATTCATGCCCTTTTCTCTACTCTAGCATCCTCCCCTCTTAACAATTTCTACCTAACTCTCCTGGTCAGCTCTGATTGCCACAACTTCTAATACTGAAAAACATACTGCATATTATATATCTAAATATCAGTCTTGTAAATAATTTTAGCTGCTATATATAGTTTACAAAATTCTTTCATGTTCATATTCATGTGTTTTTGTAACATATTGTTTTAAATGCCTGTATGTTATCTGTCTAACTTGTAATTACTGTGGAGATTTTCTCCCCAGGCCTCCACTGAAAAGGGGCATCTGTTTGCCCACTCAGACTATCCCTGTAAGAAATGTATTAAATAGCTAAATGATGACTAACATGGTCCATTCTAAAGTCAGCCATGAAAGGACCTTTGGTAGGTTCTTGCAGTGTACCATGGGGTAGTCAATCTAAAAATGGCAATGTTCAGTGTGATGTGGCAGTGGATATGGTGATGACACCAGAAGATGGTCATGGCACAGATTTATTATACCACTTAAACTTAGTGAATGTTCTAATCTGTACGTGTAACAGTGTCAGGTGCAACACCATATAAACCATGATAGATGTCTCATGATATGGTCTATGCCCCACCCCCTTCTATTTACCACACTCTATAGTCCAGCTGCCCCAGTAAGACAGCAAGATAATGGCAAATTCATGCCATTTTAGGGAAGGAATATGTCATTGTAGCATCATGATTAGGCAGTATGCATATGTTATGCCCAGTGCATGTGTCATGGACTGTGCATGACATGTGCTCCATACATGACATTGAGCATGTGTTATGCTAACTACATTAGGGCGGATAGTATTTGCAGACTGCAGAGTCTCCTGGTGTTGCTATTCCCTGACATCACATATCATACTGGTGACACTCTCAGTGTGGAAGTAGAACAGAAGAAGGTTCATGCTCCCAGGCACCTGTATAGTGTTTCACATCATGTTGTTGGTGAAGACCACCCAAGAAACTGATGCACAACCTAACATATGGACACACTCATTAAGAGTGCCTGTGCAATGCTCCTTTGCCTGATTGGATACACTTTCCCTGTAACATGAGGTCATTTTTGGTAATTTATGTGCCGGGATTTGCTCCCATCTGCAGGGTGTAGTTGGCCAGAAACAACATCCTGCAAGATCTGAAACATCACCAGCTGCATGTGTGAGGCTCCTCATCAAGGTTTGGAGATACATCACTGATACTGTATATTTTGTCTAAAAGGACAATTCTGCTATCATTGCCATCATGGTCAGGTATGTCTGATGCAACCAGCCACTGTGTCTTGGCAAAAGCATTATAAATACATATACTGTGAGATATTTGTGGATTGTTGAGGCCAACGAGAATGATGTAGAGAGGATAAAAACCACTGCATGATATTTTTGGGGGTCTTCACCCTCCATTTCATCCAGGGCTGCTAAGTAAAGTTTTTGAAGTAAAGATGTGACAAAATGGTCCATCAGTCTTGTTAAACTTGACAAACTCTACCATGCCCCTGCACTGTGACAAGAGCCAACTACAGTCACCTCTGAGATGCTACTGGAAGCAATAATCTTAGTGCCAGGAATCAACATCACTGGTGGCCTCAAGAACACCGCAGCCCCCACTGATAGTCCATTCTTAGCATCTTCTCCAACTCATGGACCAGACCATCCACAGATGTTGAACTTGCAAGTAATAAATAATATCAAAAATGCCAAAAATGGACAAACCACTTAATGATAAAAATAAATTGTTTTACTGCTGGACTGGAGTATTGCTTTACATGGTGTTTTTATCATTAACTAATTAATAATTAGCAAAGTATTACAGAAGTAATACCAACCACATATGTTGACAGAAATGGCAGTTTACCCACATGAGAGTAACTATTTATACGTAGTCTTGCATGCAAAAGATAAACATCAGTACACAACATGAAATGCAAGAGACACACTACAGATGCATCAACACGCACGTGTGCAGGTGGAGTGCAATACAGATATACTGTGCTGTGCTCATCTTGCATCCTCACAGGTACACCAGCCTAATAGCCCTTAGCTTTAGTTGGGCATTACTCCATTCTGTCCCTGTGATGGCTAAATATTCTCCATCAACTCACAAAGTGTCTGGGGTACACCAGTGGATCATGTGTGTCTTGTGACTTATACAATCAGCCATCATCAACATGTCTGTATAGTTTGCATGTTCAGTATGCAGTGATAGTCATCTGTTAATGGTCACTTGTGATGAAACTGCCTAACTGGCCAATCAACACCATGCCATAATGTCACATAACCTCACTGAAGACTGTAGTTTCCCCTTTCTGCACAGTTGTCTTTCCACCGTAATACTTAGCCCCAGCCATACAGAACTCCATAAAATCTATACCTGTGCCACAGAGATGGGCTGTGCTCACCACGATTAGTGCACATTAACATACAGGACTTTGCATGTTATAATGATGTTTGGAATCACAGCTATGTGGCATGATAAAACAAGTACACAGGAACATCAAAAGTGCTTACATAGCCATATGGCGAACATGTTAAAATTAGGTGCACAGTTTGCAAGTAAACAGCACAAGTGTATAGTAAATGTGTTGCTTACCATGTATTACTTAGCAGCAATAGAAGCATGCATGCAGCAAATGCAGAGTACAGGCAGCGACTTATCAAAGCAAGAGCTGCCCTACAGTCACAGCCCCCCCTATTCGACTGTCCAAATACAAGACACACAATCAGGCTTCTTGTCATAGTCAATACTATGAGAGTTCTGTCTTCTGCACCCATCTTATTAATAAAGCCTCACTGATGGCATATGCATTTAAATATCCCCTTGTCACAATACATCCAGCACCTGTTACCATTACAGCTAGTCATTTTTTTGTCAACCACAGTGCAACAACCTATACCTTGAATAGTAGGCAGCAAGACCATTTTGCTATCACATTTGATGATGTGATGACAACTGAAAAAATGTTGTGGCTAATGTTGATATTTACTATCATGGAGTAAATCAGTTTTATGTGTAAATGGACACAAGTACCATCTTTTGCTCTATCACCTAGCCAGTACAGTTCAGAATGATAGTGTTTTATAAATACAGTTATCTGTTTTACCATTTTCACTTTGCCAAACTGACGTGAGAGTTATGGACAATCAGGGAACCTGTGCACTTGAGGAAGAATGATCAGGAGACAAAGTAGCTCATACATCTTGTAGAGCAGTATTAGGAGTTCTTATTTCACAGGCAAGTGAGAACTGAGTACTATTGATTGCTTTATTGGGAAGTCACAAAACATTTAGAAATGAATGAATCTCTCTCCCTATCTACTACTAATACATTACTTGAGCTCAGACTAATTCCTGAAGACTGTCGGTGTCAGTGGCTAATGAGGTAGCACACTCCTCTTTGATACTGGAAGATTAGAACACTGTGGGTTCTAGACTCCATCAGTTAATTGGATTCATTTTCCATTACTGACACTGTACTGCAGCAGTGTGAAAGTATTGCACTCCTAAGTTTGCCATCCTTCAAGATAGGATGTTAAATGAAGGCTCCAATGACCATTGGGGTAGTGGTAGCTCAGGTGGATGCAAAAAACCCACAGCACTTATCAAAAAGAGTAGGAGAATTTCCTCAGTGTCCTGGCCTAATTTCCCCTAGTCAGTATGAATACCACTTTGTGTATCCCCTGAAACAAGCATGCAAGCCAAGTGGACGTAAGCCAGCCAACAGTGTATAAATAAATATAAAGAATAGGAAAAGATTTTAGTCTTAAGTATGGCTCAAAGCTGCTATCGACCCCCTTCAGTGTTGTTCTCCCCCCATCAACAATGTGTCATATACAACCAATGTAGCCAAATGGACACACTATCACATGGCCTTTTCTTATCCGGATAGACCACTATACGTGAACCTACACTCTGTGGTCTTTGTGACATATTAGTCTAGCTCAACAATAAAAAATTATGCCAAAATGCAGAATAATCTAATACAAATCCTTCACGTATCTGTTTGAATTCCGTTTACAGCTTGGTCAAAGACTGGCTAAAGAGGACTCTGTCACCGGCCAGAATGAACCAAATAATACAATACATCACTTACTCAGCATAATTCTCCCTCTGCAGGAGAGTCAGTGGAATTGCCATACTGTAGATGGCCAGGGAAGTAAAATACCTTATGAGGAACAGTGAGTAGTTCCTGAATAAATGCTTGTAAATGGACAGCCGTGGACTTTTATCTAAATTTAAATCAGAAACAAACAAAAATAAATAAATAAAAGTTGCAAAATGTGACTTTTTCTGATAAAATACACAGGCTCCTAGGTTAGTAGTAAGCAATCAGTCTGCAGACCATTACAAGCCTAGCCAAAATTAAAAGCTTCCCTCTAGCCTCAAGGAAGGCAAATAAAGATAAACCAAGGGAGAATGTGAGGCTGCCCTTCTAGTTATCTAGCTTTACCATGAAGGTGGAAATGGTGCTACTCTGCTTGACATGTTATGGACATTTGCTCCAGAAACAAACAAAAAAATCCTGAGTACAAGAAAATTCCAGAGCCACAGTGATGCTCTGACTGGCCAAATCAACATTAAAGATAATAAACTAATCCTTCTAGCTAAGAACTAGTGGGCTTTGGACCCAAAGAACCTTACTGAAGCATTCAAATATATATTAATGATTGAATTTTCAGCCAGGAATGTAACAAATGTTGCACTTTCCTCCTCCTTCCCATCTAACATTTTATATCTTCAGCCAATAGCCACAAGAGAACTCAGAAGATTCCTATAAAGCATTCCTCGAATTAATGTTCTGCTGATAGTGACCCTAAATTCTTTAAAAAATACTCTTTTCTGTCTGCCTCTAATTCTTCACATCTTATTTTCCATAAAGTTCAGATTGCTATGAACAATATTCTGTCTCATGTCTCAGTTTCACATTTTTCTTTCTCATACTTTCCATATAATCTCATAGTCATCATTATATTTTAAAATATTCCTATTTATATTCTCTTTTGAAACTGCAATAAAACTGTTCAGGTTCTACACTCTAAAAACAATGACACTCTTCATACTTCTCTTTCAGCCAGTACATTATATTATATTTTTAAATTCTTCTTATTTATATTCCCTTTTTAAAACTTCTCTATCATTGTTTATTTTTACAAAATTTTGTTGTCTCTTCCACGTTACACTCATCATGTTCGAATATCTTTGATTTCATATTACTTTTTAACTTGTAACTTATTTAATACAAATTTTGACAGCAAAAATTCCCTACTTCATAAAAATTCTCAGACAATTTCCTTCTATAGCATTTACATCTTCTTCTAATTCTTTTCAAGACTATAGAATATAGCATTTTCCATCCTATTGCTTCATACTTTTTTTGTTTTTATCAATCTCGTTAATTTTCACCTTCCATAATTTTATTTTATTTTCATATTTTTCCTTTCTTTTTTTCTTCATTTGCACTTTTTTCCTTCATTCATATCTTGATACTTACTTATATCTTACATATAACATTTCCCCATCATTTGCAACTATCTCTTTTTCTTTCACTTTCTTTATTATCCAGAAAAATATGCATAGATATTATGTCTAGCATTGCATTTTTTTTAGATTCAAACCTCCACTTTTATTGTATATCACCCCGCCTTTTTGTGGATTCATCTTGAGCCACAAATAAAATTAAACATACGTTTCTAACATATTTTTCAGTTTTATCTGGAAACGTGCAACCCACTAAATATGCTAGTCTTGCTAATATGTACTTATTTAACTTATACACTTTTTTGTTAAAAGATACATTAAAACTTCTCCACCATAATAGCATTTTTTTAATTTTTCCATCATTATTTTCCACTATTCTTTTACATTTCAAACTCTCCAAATTTCACTCTTAATATACTTATACCCTTCCCAGTATAATATATTAAAATTATTTTCTTAGTTTTACCAAACCCTTTGTGTTTTGTCTTATTTAAATGTAGCACATTGTTATTTAATAATTCCTTTTTAACATCACTTCACTTATTCATGTCTTATTTTTTGCCATAGTCACTAAATTATCTGCATATGACAGACAAATCAGTATAACTTCTTTTCCCATCTTTCATTTTGCTTCTTTCATTTTACACATTTCCATTATTGCGTTCATTACCAGTGTAAACAGATACATGTTCAATGGACATATTTGTTTAACTCCTCCTTCCATCAATCCCTTTACCATAATTTTCACCCAAAACATTTTATATAATGTTTTTATAACAATCAAAATGCTTTCTCCTATTTAATATATTTCTATAATCTTCCACATCATTTCATGACTAACTTTGTGAAAAGCCTTTGCCACATCAGACCACTAGTCTGACTTCGTTATTTTCTTTCAAAATCATGTCTATTACTTCCTTTCCTATTATTTGCATTTACTACACCTCTCTCCCTTGATTCCAAAAAACTTTTCTCCTATAACTTCATCCAAAACTTTCTGCATCCTCTTTCATATTATTGTCATCAGGATTTTATCATCTATATTTCCTAGTATTATCAGTCTTCAATTGTTTTATTCCTTTCTTTCATCCTTTCCCATATAAACTTAATTACTCCTCTATAAATCCCTCCATCTATTATTCCTTCCTCTAGTCAATCATTTAGTATTTTACAGAATATTTAATGTCCATTAATCTCTTTAAAATATTCATAACCTAATCCATCTGTTCCTGGTATTGATTCTTCCCTTCCTTCTTTTAAAATCTCCTACCATAACAATTGACATATTTCATAGGACAATGTTTTTAAGTTCCTTGAATATCTTTTTATATGTCTATCTTATTAGTGTATACATAAAATACAATTATCCTTACACATATTTCCTTTTTCCTTATATCACATGCCACTAGTCTTCCAGATACACCCAGTATCTTTATTTCTTCACATAAAAAAGTGCTGTCCTGAACACTTATCACCAACCATTAACCATATAATCTTTTTTTTTTATCTTTATTGTCTCAATTCTTTTCCTGTTTTTTTCCTTCACACATCCTGAAATTAATAAACGTTTAATCACCATACTTATTTTTACACCATTCAGCCACTACCACACCTCTAATATAATTTCAAATGCTGTTTGCATTTAGTGCTAATATCCCAGGTCATCTTTTAACTTTTTTCAGGTCGTTCTTATTTCTAGCGTTTACTTTTATTTTCCTTCTCTATTTCTTCCCTCCAATTGATAAATCATTTTCATCTTGTTTTTATCCTGCCTCAAATTCTCCATCTTTCCCAACTTCATTTTGTAGTGTTACACAACAGTTTTTATCTTGCACTATAATGCATTCTCTTTGTAAAACATTGTCTATGTCATTTCCATTATACTTTTCCATATTAATTATATTCTCTTCTTCAGTTATCTCCCCCATAATACTTTGTCCACCAATATCTGATGTTATATTATCATCAGATTGTCTTTCTACTGAAATATTCTCCTCTCCTAATCTTTCCCTTTCCTTTTCTAGTATAAAAAAGTCAAATCATAAATGTCCAGATTCATTGCATTTTCTACACTTTTTTACTACATTTTTAACCTTCAATATTTTAGTCAGTGTGGAGCATGTCCCTATTCTCCACACTGACTACATCTTCTTTTATTAAAATCTTGCACCAAGTGCCTGTTATCCCCATAAAAAACATGCTTTAGATTGACCCCAATACCTCACTGTACTGTCTTTCCAATTCACAGTTATACAATGCTAGCTCATTAGTATTCAAAAATGTGCACAGTGACTGGTCAGCCCAACCACTGTGCATGTTGTAGAATTGAGCATATACCAATAGAAAAAAGTCCTGCCGCTGAAATCCGACCGGACTTTCTACTATTAGTATATGCTATGGAATTCAATGCACAATAGCATAAATCCTGTTATTCTAGAAGATTTCTAAGTTTATAAGACGCAGCATTTGCAATAGGGACCTGTGTCCCCCTTATTTAAGGCTTTACATAGTTCTTGAGCTAAGAGGTTAAGATGTACATATGAAGGGAAGAGAAAGTACAAGGAAAATCAGGTACTTTCTGCAAAACTAAAGAAACATACCTGATTTTCTTTGTATTTTTACCCTGTCTCTCTCTCGTACTTCTAAACTGTCTGTATTTTTCTTTTATTTGGTTCAAAAAAAAAAGGAGCAATGGAGATCTTCCTTTCTCCATTGCTTGCTTTCCAAAGCACTGATGTACTGTGTAAGTGTGGGAATGTAAGTCCCATACGCATGTGCAGTACATCAACAAAGAGGAAGAATGCTGAAACAAGGCAGAGAAACACCACAGCGCCATTATACAAAGACATTATTTAAGAAAAGTAATTTCTTTCTTAAATAGTGTCATTGTATAGAAGCAATAACTGACTCCTGGGTGTGAGTATATTGACGATTTACCCCTGGTTGGCTTTGTTTAATAACTCAGGCTTCACCCTCATGATAAGACCAAACCAGCCTTCAGTATACCACACACTCTTCAGTTATTGCTTAAATTACAACTTTTTTCAGATGGGATGTCAGGGAGTTCCTAGCTCAGAGAAGGGCAGAAACTGAAGAGATAAATTTGATACAGTGTCTCTTAGATATTATTTTGGCTAATAATTTCATCTTGTTTGATAATGCGTATTATTTACAAAAACCTGGAGTTGCAATAAGGTCCCCTTGTGTGGGGGGGGGGGTTGCAAATTGTGTGATGGCCCATTGGGAAAAAGAATGTTTGTACCAAAGTGAAATGTTTAAGAATAATGTATATTGGTACACACATTACCTGAATGATATTTTTTATAATCTTCAAGGGGGATATAGGTGCAAGGTTTGTAGAAGATATCACTAATTTGACAACATTCTTACAATTTACGTCTTATTTTGAGATGGACTCGATCCCCTATTTGGATGTCCAGCTGTCTAAAGATAGATTAAATAAAAGATATGTACATTTCAAAATCTCCCACCCTTACCATCAGAAAAAAGCTGTAATTAAAGGCCAGTTGGTAAGGACTGCGAGGATGATATCTTTAGAGGAAGAGTTTCAAGGCGAATTTGATCTACTAAGAAGTATGTTTTTAAAAATGGCCTACCCCCCACAAATGGTTGATGAGGTAATAGCAGAAGTGGCTAGGAAAAGGAGCTCAGGCCGTTTCAAAGCTATTTTGAGTAAGAGGGTTGAATATGGTGAACCTAGTCAGGTAATGGATGACTATGTAATGACTGGGACTTTCACTAAACATGGGGTATCAGCTATAATTCAAGATTTATCACACCCTATTCTAGCAACTCCAGATTTTTAAAAGATATCCTTATTAAGAATTGGGCTTTAATTAATAAAGATACATCCATTAGACAGAAATTGGGGGAAAAAAAACCTAAGTTCATTTTTAAAAGAGATTTAAACTTGAAAGAAGTTTGGGAAATAAAAATGAAGCCTTTCACTCCTAATATTGGTATGTTTAAATGTGGTCGGTGCCATTTTTGTAAATTCATTGAAGTCACTAAACAATTCCAGGTACATAATAGTACGTATAACATCAATGGCAAATATAATTGTGACACAAAAGGTGTAGCTTATTTGGCCAAGTGCTATTTATGCATGTGTTTTTATGTAGGTAAAATGGAGCGACACCTAAAACAACGCATTTACGAGCACCAATATAACATTAGTAAACAAAATAATATAAACACACTTGCAAAACATATCATAGGTAATCCAGGGCACTTTTTGCATTATTTAGTTATTGAACAAGTTTATAAAGATGTTACAGGGAGACCATGGGCTTTGAAATTGGAAGAAAGAAAGTTATTATGGCAGCTTAGGCTGAATGCCCATGCTCATCCTGGTTTAAATGATTATTGTTCTTCAAAATGTGTTTTGAAATTGAAAGCACTGAAAAGGTGAAAGAATTGTTTTACATTTTTTAAAAATGCTTTTTAGGTTTCCATATACATAGAAAAAAAAGAAATATATATATATATATATGTATATATATATATATATATATATATATATATATATATATATATATATATATCTTTTTATATATGTATATAACTTTGAGGGAACTGTTGATTAATAATCCTTTGTGGTAACTATGAATAGCTCGGGTTTGAAAGATTTTATCAATTGAATATGACTTTAAATGTGGAAGGGATGTTTGTGATGTCAGTGGTCTAATTAACTATTTAAGTATGTAACAGAAAGTTGTGACTTGTCTGATGAAATTCATTTAAATAAGTGGACGAAAGCACTAACATATTACATTTTTGTGGAGTGGAATCCTTTGCCATTTTTTTCTATTTTAATTATAACATTTGAAATATGCTGCATTTTTCACCTACGCACATCCAGTGTCACCCATATCTCCCACACCCATCCAAACATTTGTTTCATAGTACATTTTTGCACTTTATTGTCACAACCCCTTTCTATAGGCCTATTTTTTTAAGAGTACTCTTTGTTGACATGAAGAAAGCATCTAACTCTTTTAGTGTCTCATGCTCCATGAACTGTCCAAATAAAATAGTGACCAAAACTGCTTTATCTGGATGAATAATTTCATTACTAGCAAGCACTATAGAGTTAGCTTGGAAAATTCACTGTATCTCGGCCGTTAAGTGGCTAATCTAGTTGATACACATTGTTAAAAGTAAACACTCTTCTGGGAATCAAATATTGTTAGCCCAAACTGGACCTAAGCTCTTTTTTCTGTTTTTTTTTTAACTTTGCTACCACTGCAAAATTATATCTAGAATTGTTCTTAGCTACTAAACCATAATCTCTGTTGTCTGCTGCCACTGTCATTATCTTGAAGTTTGGATTCCTGCTTAAAGTTGTTAAAACATTTTAAGATATTTGGACTTTATACTGCATACATAACAATCTTCAGTTTTATTAACAAGATCTATAAGTTTAAAAAAAAAAATAATAAAATGACAACTGTAAATATCTTGGCTGCATATGATCTGAAACTCCAGTTATGAGATGACTAAAGTGAAAGATTGGCACGGCTCTTTATTGTCACTGACAATATGAATAGAGACACAAACAGCTATGTGCAAGTGTGTGTGTGTGTGTGTGTGTGTGTGTGTGTGTGTGTGTGTGTGTGTGTGTGTGTGTGTGTGTGTGTGTGTGTGTGTGTGTGTGTGTGTGTGTGTCTGTGTGTGTCTGTGTGTGAGTGCATGTGTCAGTGAAATCCATAGTTTAATGAAGAGCCTCTAGCACCTGCCATACTAAAAATAAACATAAATGCAGCCAAGAAGATTATTACATAATAATTTAAATTGTAACGTTATTGAGATACTAGCTGGATATGTATAAATATAAGTTTTATACTAGAAAACATACTGAATCCATGTCTGAGCATGCAACTAAGTTGAAAAATGTATCCCAGTACTAAGTTGCTGAGAGTTATGACTGTGTATGGAATAAATGATGGATGCATACAAAGTTTTTATTATCAGTAAGTAACCTAAAGTTTGAAAATGCTTTGAGTTACTTAATCAATGGATGTTGCTAGTAAAAATGCATGACACAAGTTAAAGAGGTTGTGAGTAAAAGAATCACACACTGTGTTGTGTGGCCACAAAATATGGACTGAAATAAAAGTAAAGCCTTGTATAGGTGTATGGGTGATCAATAGACAGCTTCTCGGTGTAAATTGAAGCCAGTAAAATTTTATACTTGTGGTAGAATTGGTAACACAGTAAGAAAGAATAGTTGCATAAAGTGTTACCATAATCATAGATTTCCTTCTCTTCCATATGCTGCAGTATTCATAGCATGAAGGAGTTTACCACCGGCTGACCCAAACATCCAGCCAGTATACAAAAGTCTAATGCCACAGTAAGGTAATTGCGATGCCGCACATCATCTAACGTATGTCGACCATAAAGTATTGTCGGGTATAAAGCGAATGACGGCATGCACCAACCTCAGAACTGAATGCTGCAGAAAGCACCAGCCTGATCTTAGTATAGGAGAAAACATGCCACCAGGATCCAGGCAAGCATCAGGGGGAAGGTGGGGGATGAAAGTAATACTGCAGCATATAGAAGAGAAGGACATCTATGGTTATGGTAAGATTTTACTCAAGTATTCTATGCCCTTCTGTTCATATACTGCAGTATTAATAACATTAGGGAGAATACCAAAGTTCATGTAAAGGAAGAATTTGGTGGAGGGGCAGACACATTTTCCACAAACCTATGCAGAATAGCTCTGTCAAAACCAATTCTGGACCTGTAAATGCCATGTAATTTATAGTGCTTAATGAAGGTGTGAATAGAAGACCAGGTAGCTTCTTCCAAGATTGAGAAAGTGTCCAATCCTTTAAAGAAAGCCCCAGAGGAAGACACTGCTCTAGTGGAATGTGCCCTAACAGGAGAGATTCTTTCCATGGGCCATGGGCCACATAGCAGAAAGAAATAGATTTAGTGATCCAAGAGGAGATAGTCTGCTTGGAAACAGGTTGACCCAGGGCCCTTGGGTGACAGGAAACAAATAGGAGGTCAGACTTATGGATTGGCTTGGTTTTGTCCAAATACTATTGCCTATGCACTTTTAAAGTGTGTAGGATCCTCTTACTGGAGGATTGAGGAGAAGGGAAAAAGGTTGGAAGGATAATGGATTGATTGAGTGACAATTAATTTACTACCTTGGGCATAAAGGAGGGGTTAGTTCTTAAAGAAACCCTATCTCTATGGGAAACTGTGAAGGGGGAAGAACACATTAGAGCCTGTAACTCAGATACCCCTCTGGCAGAAGTAGTGGCCATGAGGAGGACTGTTTTCCAGGTGCAATGTTGTAGAGAAGAAGAACTTTCAAAGTTTAAATAGGCAAAAATCACCATGGAAATAAATTAAAATCAATTAGTGATGTCATTTCAGAAGTAAGAAACAATGCATTTAAAGGGGTACTGACAATGTCAATTAATATGTAAACAGACAAAATCGTCACTTTTGTTGACTTTCAATTTCTTATGTTTTAGGAAACATTTGACATTAATGGTCTCGTTGAGTTCATCATGTACTGCCTTTTATGTCGGTATGACGACTAGGCAACTTAGAATTAGAATAAGGGAACATTTATATAGCATTAAAACTAAAAATGATCAGAATGCTCTTTTTAAACATAGTTTAGTATGTCAGTCTTTTAACAAATTTTTATTTTCAATTTTGGAAATTTGTCACAAGGACATGAGGGAGGGGGACTTCAAGAACTTTTTACTTCAAAGAGAGACATATTGGCAGATTAAATTGAAATCAGATCATCCTCCTGGTCTCAACGAGACCATTAATGTCAAATGTTTCCTAAAACATAAGAAATTGAAAGTCAACAAAAGTGACGATTTTGTCTGTTTACATATTAATTGACATTGTCAGTACCCCTTTAAATGCATTGTTTCTTACTTCTGAAATGACATCACTAATTGATTTTAATTTATTTCCATGGTGATTTTTGCCTATTTAAACTTTGACTGTTTTGTATTCATTCATTCTGAAGAAGTCTACGGATGAAAGCGGATTATTAAACTGTGTACGCTATTTCTTTTGAGTTCCTGAGTTATTTCAGCTAGCTTCTGCCTTGATTTGGATTTATTGGTTTTGGTTCCTGTTTTTCATTATTGGTGTTCTGTTGGCATCATGGCTGAGGCGGCTGAGGATCCTCTCTTGAATCTAAGTATTCATTCAACACCCTCTTCTGAGACTGTTAATTTTAGTGCCTTACTTATCAGCACTTTAACTGACATCAAGAGTTCATTACAGTATCTTATCTCTAAAGCTAACAAAGTTGAGTCGACAACTAATACATCTAGCCCCGTTGGGTCATTTCATGAACTTGACACAGTTATTTGTCTGGACAATCATCCTTCAACAACAAAGGACCTGGGTTCTACTACAACGCGCACTATTGGTCAGGCGAATTTTAGCCATTTTTTTGACCGTGCTGAAAACCCGTTCGGTTCCCTTGGCACATTTGAAGGATCAAAGAAATCCCTACGGCACCAGGACTTTCAAGATAAACGTGAGCAGTTATTTAAACTGCTCAAAAGGTATAATTCAATTCATTTAGAAAATTGTTATTTTTCAAGATGTTTAGAATTGCACATTGTTCCGAAGGGGTTGCGTTTTTTTAAATGCCCCAACGGAGTTCAAACTAACGACTCCTTTTTTAAGACTTTAACTGGCTTTTTTAACGACGCTGGTTTACAGTTCTTAAAACTGTTAGTTGACAACAATTTGAGTAAATTAGAGGCACTAAAGAAAGAAATCAACAATTCAGAGTTATTTTTCAAGGAGACTCTGGATGACAACAGTTACAGGGAATTTTTTAATTCTATCATTAAAGAACTTGAACATTTTTCAGTGGATAATATCAACAGAAAACAGAACAAATTGTTACGCGACATCATCGCCTATGAGAACGATTCTGTTTTTTTGAATTATGTTCCTTCCAACAAACTTAACAAGGGTCAAAGCACCCACAGGCCAACTTCATTTCAAACTCGTACCAATTGGGGTGCCAGAACATCATTTAATTCTAATTATCAAAAACAAGTTAAGTCTGGGATGCATCATTTGGGTTCTTCAGTAGAACAAGTAGCTGACCCTGTTTCCATTGGAGGCAACAATAATAACAAAGCGCCTAACAACGGCGCTAATAATGTTACATCAGCCACTGATTCTAGTTCTGTCCAAACATCGGAAAATAACTTTGTGACTGTCTTAGACAACCAAGTGGTTGTTAAACCTAAACAAGCTTTCAACCAGGGCTCTACATCAGTCAATGAAGTGGTGCCGCCTTCTTTTTCCAACAAGAAGCATCAAATTCTACGACAACTGTTTTGACTCGCAGTCGAACTTTTTTGAGTTCGCAATCATCGGGCGATGAAACTTAGACTCTGAAAGTAATTTCTTTAGTGTAATTAATTTGACTGATCATACCTTTTCCACTGAGGAAATGGACATTTTGAAACTTGGACTTAATTTTGTTCCATGTTCAAGAGCTAACTATGTAAAGACTGTCATTGATATCAAACAATATGTCAGGAAACTAAATTTACATTTTTTATTGCATGATGTTAATATTTCTGACAAGGTTTTCATTAAACCTTCCATCTTTTGTCCCAATTTACAGCACACAATTAAGATTTTTGAAGAGAATTGTCTGCAGGATGTTAACCAGTTATTAACCAACACCTTTAATGTTCATCAAAATCTTTCTTGTTTAGAAAGAAAAGCTCTAAAAAATTTACAGTCTATGTGTAGTGAATTTAGGTTCATGAAGAGCGATAAAGGCAATAATATTGTCATTATGAGTCAGAATAGGTATACTGAATGCATTTTGAAGCTTTTAGGGAACACCAATGAATATGAGACTATCACACTTTTTGACATTCACAAACGTCAGAGCACTATATATTCATTTTTATATGAAGCACTTATGGAGGGGGACATCAGTCATGAGCTTTATGACTTTTGTGTTATTGATCAGCCCCGCATTGGGGGTTTTTTCGGGATTCCTAAAACCCACAAATCCCTGACAAATCCACCTTTTAGACCAATTGTCTCATCCCCTCATTGCATCACTGAAGGGTTGGCATTAGTCATTGACGCTTTATTGGGACCAGTCATCAACAATGAAGCTTCTTTTCTCCGGGACTCATGGCATTTTTTAGTTAAAGTAAAAGAATTTGTTTCTTCGAATGGTTTTGATCCAAATAGACACACCATGCTATCTGTTGACGTGGTGTCTTTGTATACTTGCATCCCTCAAGACGAGGGTATTGAAGCAATAAGGAATTTTTTAACTAATTTTTATTCTGTTTTTTCCAAAAACACCATTTCTTTGATTTGCAGATTTTTGGAGATTATTTTAGAAAATAATTTTTTCTTGTTTGAACATGTTTATTACCGACAAAAAAGAGGAGTAGCAATGGGGTCCTCAGCAGCACCAGCATATGCCAACTTGGTCATGGCCCAGTGGGAGCGTCAGTTCATCCCATCATTTGTTAGGAAGTATAATATTGTGTTTTATTGCCGTTTTATTGACGATTTATTTTTCATTCTAGACCATAAAAAGTTATCCACCGATTCCTTTTTATTTGACATCAATTCTTATTCTTCATATTTGAAGTTTACAATAGGTGAATATGGTACTAACATTAATTTTTTGGATGTCAATTTGAGATGGGACCCTGAGGAAAATAAGTTACACAGCCGTATTTATAGAAAGCAGACGTTTAATAATGGGTATCTCCACTACAAAAGTGGGCACCCGAAACACGTGATTTCTAACATTCCAAAAGGACAGTTCATCAGAGCAAGTCGTATGACTTCCAAAGACTCTGATGTTTTTCAAGAATTTTGTTTTATCATTTCTTTGTTTTTTCACAGGGGGTATCCCGAATCAGATTTAATTCAAACGGCAACTGACATTTTTAATAAACGTTCCAGTCATTATCCTTCGATATTAAGTTCAAGTTCAAACAACTTGACTTTTAGGAACGATAAAAACAATAATACATTCAATTCAAATATTGTTTGTTCATTGGAAATGAACCTTGACAATCAGCATATACAAAATATTATTTCAAAAAATTGGAGAGTAATTAAGGGAAATGCTGATATGTATGACGTTTTAGGAACCAGACCTTTATTTATACACAGGAATAGTTCCAACTTGAAAAAGCTTTTAGAAAAAAGTGCACACAATTCTAAAGGGATTTATACTAGTGAAAGAGGCATGAGTTGCTGCCATGATTGTAATGTGTGTAGGTACATTTCAACTGGACCATACATTTCAGTGGCTTCTTTCAATAGAATTTTTCCCGTTCCAGGCTCAGTAAATTGTCGGTCTTCAGGTGTGGTTTATATTGCTTTGTGTTCATCATGTACTGCCTTTTATGTCGGTATGACGACTAGGCAACTTAGAATTAGAATAAGGGAACATTTATATAGCATTAAAACTAAAAATGATCAGAATGCTCTTTTTAAACATAGTTTAGTATGTCAGTCTTTTAACAAATTTTTATTTTCAATTTTGGAAATTTGTCACAAGGACATGAGGGAGGGGGACTTCAAGAACTTTTTACTTCAAAGAGAGACATATTGGCAGATTAAATTGAAATCAGATCATCCTCCTGGTCTCAACGAGACCATTAATGTCAAATGTTTCCTAAAACATAAGAAATTGAAAGTCAACAAAAGTGACGATTTTGTCTGTTTACATATTAATTGACATTGTCAGTACCCCTTTAAATGCATTGTTTCTTACTTCTGAAATGACATCACTAATTGATTTTAATTTATTTCCATGGTGATTTTTGCCTATTTAAACTTTGACTGTTTTGTATTCATTCATTCTGAAGAAGTCTACGGACGAAAGCGGATTATTAAACTGTGTACGCTATTTCTTTCGAGTTCCTGAGTTATTTCAGCTAGCTTCTGCCTTGATTTGGATTTATTGGTTTTGGTTCCTGTTTTTCAATATTTGAGAAGAAGAACTTGCTGGCTCAAAAGAGGCCAGGGTAAGTTTCTCCAAGACAAAATTGAGATCCCAAAGAGTGGTAACTGGTTTCCTTGGTGGTCTGATATGAAGGATGCCTTTCAAGAAAATTTTAACTTCCAACCTGAAAGGTAAAGGAGGAGACATAGGCAGACATGCAGACATAGGAGAAAGATGGGCTTTTACTGAGGATTAAAACAGCACACTCTTCATTAATTCACACAGGTAGGACAGGACCACTGGGACATCCATTAACAGGGGTTGTAAATCCTTTTTGAGACACCAGCTGGAAAACCTCTTCCATTTGAAAACATAGGATTTCCTAGTTGTGGGTTTTCTGTCCTCCTGCAGAACTTGAAGCACATCCTCAGAAATCAGGTGTCTATCAAAATCAAAACCCTGTCAACCACAGGGTCAGATTTAGAGTTGACATCTGTGGATGTACTGGAGTTCCCTTGTCCTGGGTGAGAAGGTCCATTCTGTCAGGTAACTTGTGGTGATTGCCCTTGATTAAATGCAGAAGAAAGGGGAACCAATGATGTCTTGGCCAAAAGGGGGTCACCAGCAAGATTTTTGTTTGGTCCATGGTCCTGCAGGATTTTCAACAGGGCCTTTTGGAGATGTAGGAAGGGGGTGCATAAAGAAACTTCACCTTCCACAAAAAGGATAGAGACTCCACCTTCTATGCCAGGGGATGTGGAACCCTGGCACAAAACCTGGGAAGCTGTCTGTTCATGGGTGAGGCAAAGAGGTCTACTTGAGGTATACTCTATCGATGGACTGTGTCCAGAAACACATCCCTGGGTAACATCCATTCATGGGATTGAGTCATGGACCTGCTGAGTGTGTCTGCCTTGACATTCTGAGTCGAGGGAATGTAAACAGTCTGGAGGGACAGTTGTTTCTGTGAAGCCAACTCTGTTTGTAGTGCCAGTCTGCACAGGAGGTAAGATTTTGTTCCTCCCTGTTTGTTGACATACCAGAGGACAATGGTATTGTCTGTAAACCACTTCAAAACCCCTGAGAAAAGAAGAGGCTTGAAAATGTGCAGGGCAAAAATCAAGGCCCTCATCTCCTTTATACTGATATGCTCTCTTCTTTGGGATGGAGATTAGAGATCTCTGACCCTCCAGAATTCCAATTCTGCTCCCCATCCCTTGTCTGAAGCATCTGTGTGCTGGTCCTATGTTGGGAGAGGTAAGTAAAAAACAATGCAGATGTACCACCATAGACATGATAAACTCTGTGATTTAATAAAACTTTTAAAAGACAAAACAAATGAAGAGAACGTAGGATAAGCGCTTTAGGTAAAACCTTCTTCAGATCCTTTATTCACTTCCATCAAGGCAAAACTTTTAAACAGTGTTCAACCAATCATGTTGTTCAGGGGTGGTTCCTCTTCCATGGCTAATGGCGACAGGTCCCTCTGGTGGTAGTCCTCCAAAGTTACAAGTAGCAGGAACAAGTTCTACTTATTCCCTCTTCCTGTTTCTACTTTTTATTTTTATGCTCCGTTCTTTCAGAATGGTAGTATTACGAAGAAGCTTTATGACTATTTTGATATAGCCCATCCTGTAACACCAACCATTAGTGGACTGCCAAGAATACCTAAGAACTTAGAGGATCCACCTATGTGGCCCATTGTTTTGGGAAGGGGCTGGCTGACTGTGCCTCTATCAGTGTTCTTGAAAGCTGAATTAAAAAAGGTCGTTTCAAAGGCCACCATGGTTCTGAAGGACACAACACACTTCTTAGGTCTCTTGTTTGAGAAAATGGAAATGAGAACCCAGGAAGAAGGATTATTATTAGTCACACTGGATGTGCAAAGTCTTTTTAAGGTCATCCCGACCAATTATGAAATTGAAGCCCTCAGGAGATTTGCTGAGAGTGAAGTTTTGGATGTTAATCTCCTTTGTATTTTGTTAGAACTAGTATTGGAGAACATCTTCCTATATGGGGACACCCATTATTGGCAAAAATGAGGGGGGTCGCCATGAGCACCCCATGTGCCAGCAGTTATTCGAATATAGTCTTAGCACAATGGGAGAAAGAATGGGATCTAGATGTATGCAATTTGTGGAAAGATCAGATAATTTTCTACATGAGATTTGTGGATGATATCTTTCTCCTATGGAAAGGCGATGCCACTAGTCTATGGGAATTTGTCACTTTTCTCTCTCACGCAACCAGTTTTTTGAGATTTGACTTAAAATTCTCCTGAAGGGAGATAGAGTTCCTTGATGTGAAACATTGCCTGACCCTGGGTAAAGGGATAGAAACCATGATTTTCAGGAAACCTACATCGCGAAACCATGTGTTACATTAGACCAGCATGCACCCAAGGCACATCTTTCGGAATTTGATAGGAAACCAGGTCACACGTATCTCCAAATTATGTTCTAGGGACAACATCTTCTTAAAAGAAAAAGAAACTCTTGTGAACACCCTTAAGAGAAGAAGATATAAGGAAGAAGATACCAGAATGAGTAGAGAAGAAGCCATGCAACTCAGAACTCAGAAGGGGTATCTCCTATATTCTAATAGGAGGGGTGAAGCAAC
This sequence comes from Protopterus annectens, assembly GCF_019279795.1. NCBI lineage: Eukaryota > Metazoa > Chordata > Ceratodontiformes > Protopteridae > Protopterus > Protopterus annectens. The sequence goes on from NC_056738.1 coordinate 66,334,984, forward strand.
CAGACAACCACAAGATAATAGACCTATAGCTAATTTGAGGTGCACACTGACTTACAGCACAGATAATGGATTCATTTGCAATACCATTATGAAGTTTTGGCCAGTCCTAACTTCGGATGAGAAATTACGAAACATAGTGGGGGATAAACCTAGCTTTGCATTTCGGAACAAGAAGAATCTGAAGCGCTTATTGTGTCAACATGATGGCCTTACTGTTAACAGATATAGTACACGGAGCCAACATAAAGGTACCTGGAAATGTGGTTTTTGCAAAGTCTGCCCTTTTATATGGACACATAATATATTTGAACATCCAGTCACCAAGAAGAGTTATTCCTTTCAAGGTTATGTCACATGTACCAACAAGAACATTGCATATTTAGCCATCTGCAAGGCATGCTTTTCCTACTATGTAGGTAAAACAAATAGGGCTTTTATGGAATGGATTTTACGCCATCTATCAGACATAAGAAATCAAGTAGCTACAAATGCCCTGTATCAGCATATTAGGATGGAAGAAAATAAAAGTTTCAAGTTTATGGCTCTAATGAAGCTGAAGGAAAGCCCATGGGGAGGTGACATGACAAAACAGAGGTGGAAGAGACCAAGTGGATTATGGAATTGAGAGCAGATAAATCACTAGACCTTAATGGAATGGTACCTCTAAAACCCATTCTGAAAGAACGGAGCATAAACATAAAAAGTAGAAACAGGAAGAGGGAATAAGTAGAACTTGTTCCTGCTACTTGTAACTTTGGAGGACTACCACCAGAGGGACCTGTCTCCATTAGCCATGGAAGAGGAACCACCCCTGAACAGCATGACTGGTTGAAAAATGAACACTGTTTAAAAGTTTTGCCTTGATGGGAGTGAATAATGGATCTGAAGAAGGTTTTACCAAAAGCGCTTATCCAACATTCTCTTTGTTTGTTTTGTCTTTTAAAAGTTTTATTAAATCACATATTTTATCGTGTCTATGGTGGTACGTCTGCATTATTTTTTACTTTGGTTCTTTTTTGGCAAGACTACCTTCAGCAGTGTGTACTTATTTTTTGTTTAATTTGTGTTGGGTGAGGTATACCTGGGTTCTTGCTACTTGTAGGATTCACCAGTTCAACTCCTTTTTCAAACAAGGAAGAAATGAGATAATAAACTTCAAAGGATTGGAGCATTTTTCACAAATTGTTCTCAAGAACCACTGGAATTTCATGTGTAATTTGGCTAAGGGGAGCATGCAGATAGTGGAGGCAATGAACCCCAGGAGGTGAAGAAACTCCCTGGCAGTCATGGATTAGAGATTTGGGAGGTCCTGAAAGTAGAGGGTTAGGGACAGGACCTTTTCTGGAGTAAGGAAGCTCACATCCTGTCTGACTGGATTCTACTACCTAGAAACATATAGTCTTGGGAAGGGATCAGAGCAGATTTCTGGTAGTTGATTGTGAACCCCAGACTCTCCAGGAGTGACACCATGAAGGAGAGATTCTCCTGAAAGATTTCTGGAGTTTGGGCATGGAGGAGTAGGTCATCTAGATAAGGGAAGATCTGTATGCCCTGTATCCTACAGTAGCCTATAACAGGAGCTAAGCATTTTGTGAAGCCCCTCGGGGCCGTAGATAGCCCAAAGGGCAAGGCAAAGAACTGAAAATGTGAGGAAGCAATAGCTAAGTGAAGAAACTTTCTGAACCGAAGATGAATGGGGATATGAAGGTAGGCATCTTTGCTGTCCAAAGAAGTATGAGAGGAAGAAAAGTGGGCAATGTTAGCATGCAAAAAGTCGGAGCCTTCAGAAACGTATTTAGATGGGAGAGGTCTAGAATGGGTCTCCAGGGACCCTCCTTCCTGGGTATCAGGAACATCCTGGAGTAAAATCCTTTTCCAACTTGCATGAGTGCCACTTCCTGAATAGTGTTTTGGGACAAAAGATTGGAAATGACCTGGGGAAAAAGTTCCAGTTGTTCTTTTGGGGGCTGTGGAATACCCCTGAAGGGAAGTGAAGTCTTCCACACCATAAGGTATACTTATTAAATGATGGACAGGACCCAAGAGTCCTGGGCTATCTGTTTCCAAGCAGGGAGAGAGAAAGAGAGAGAGAGAGAGGAGGTGAAGGGCATGGAGGTGGGTAGTCACAGACTACCAGGCTTAGCCTGAAAGGGCTGTTTCTGGGTGGGAGTAGAGGAGGCAGACATAGATGGAAATTGCTTCCTAGTATCTCTCTTACCTTTGTTAGATTGGGGCCTAGCAGGCTTTCAAACAAAGGTGGTTTTTGCAGGGTAGTTCTTCTGAAACCTAGGGACAGGGGAAACAAAAATATGCTTAAGATCTTGCAGTTCCTTGCCCTTCTGCTGAAGAGATTTGAATAGTTCTGCAGATGAAGTACCAAACAAAGCCTTGTTGTCCAAAGGAGCATCCATGATCTTTGCTTTAATGTCATCAGGCAAAGGTTAGAGCCTCAGCCATGAATACCTCCTCAGGACTTACCCAGATGCAGCTACTCTAGCCTCCACTGCATCATAACTGCACTTACTGGAATGCTGTGACCTGAGCAGATGAATTAAAAATGGAGGAAAGCTTTGCCTTAGTGGGTGAATCAGGGAGCTCAGAAAGTAGTTTGCTTCCATCTGAAATAAGCCTCAAGGAATATTTGGCCATATGGGTCTGTTAGTTAATTGCCCTGAAGGCCAGAGTAGCTGAAGTATAGACCTTTTTCCCAATTCTCTCCATGACTTTGCATTCCTTATCTGAGGGAAGTAGGGAGGTAGAAGGCAGCATTTTGGATGCCTTGTCTGCAGAGACAGAAATGGTAGCAGGATCTGCAGAGGGGCATTTGAATAAGAATTTGGATTCCTCTGGCACTTTATAAAATCTTTGGGGCTGGAGGCTGGGAATCAAGGCATTAGAAGCAGCTGCAAAGGCATCTAGAAAGGCTGGCAGAACAGGAAGTATGACTGATGGTGAGGAGGTGTCCATCTGTAGGAGATCATAGTACTTTTTTTTGGATGTCAGATACCTGACAGCAGTCCCAGTTGAAGAACTGTCTCATCTTAAGAACAGTTTCCCCAAATGAGATATCTTCCACAGGGTAATCATTGCCACTAGATTCCTCTTCTGGTGAGGCATAACCCAGAGGGGAAGAAATTTGGCCTGAGTAAGCCAATGATTCATCTCCTATCTCCTAGTGATTCCTCCTCATCTGATGAAACTTCCTCAGAAGTCCTCTTTAAAGGGTACAAGGAGAAAAGGAAGGAGAAGAGAGTGTTGCACCTGAGGTCTGATGCAGGCCATAAAGGCATTGAACAAGCCTTGAAAGAAGACCTGTCAATCCGGTGGTTGTTACAGAGGGGTTGGAGAAACATGTTTAGTTTTAATCTTTTTCTTTTTCTTTTTCTTTTTGGGCCTCCATATTGTGGAAGGTGGATGGGCCTGACGTCGGCCTACATTCCACAATATTGGTAGGAACATCCTCTCATACTATGATTTGGGTAATGCCACATGGGCCTCCAGTAAAAACAAGCTGTGGTTCCCTCTATGCCTGAATTGGACACCTGCAATTCCCTGCAGGACATACTGGTAGGGTCCTTCACGACCTCCACCCCGGTACCCATGAAAGGAATGTGTACCAACTCCAGAATGGACTGCAGACCAACATCAGCCTCAGGAGACTCATTTGGAGCAGAGGGAGCAGCAGGTAAATCAGGCCTTGGTTTCTTGGCCTTTTTAGCTTGTGGCTTGTCTGAAGGGGCCAACATGGCTTCCATGTCACATGTGAGACGTTTTAAACACCGATTCTCAAGATATAATTTCAGGCAAGCTAAACAACTATGAAGGGTCTTGGGTACAAAGGCCTTACAGAGAGCACAGGCAGTATGGTTGTGGTCTGGGCCTAGGCAAAACAAGCAAAGGTCATTAGAATCCTTATATGGAATCTGCCTTCCACACTGACACTTCCCCTTCCAGGTTGACATGCAACCAAAACAGAACACAGTAGCCAAAAAAGTAATGAATAAATCCCAACAAATCCCAAAATGGTGCTTATCTGAACCAAGGTTCACAATTTGTCTGATGAGCAACAACCAGAGCAGGCAATCGGACAGGCAGCAGAAAAGTTCATGGGTCAGTGGATGCTGACGTATGCTTTATACCCGATGTCACTTTATGGGTGACATACATTAGCTGATGTGCAGCATCGCACGTACCTCACAGTAGCATTAGACTTTGTATACTGGCCTGACGTTTGGGTCAGCCAGCGGTGAACTCCCTCATGTTATGAATACTGCAGCATATGAATAGGACAACTTATGTAACTAAAAAGAATGCTATATAAAAAGCCTGTTAAAAGAGTAAAAAGGAGCTAAGTTCTAATTTTCATATTTTTTTGCTAAGGAGGAAAGAACAGGGGCCAGGTTTCATAGAGACTGACTGTATGGTTAAGCATGAATTGTGGCACTTAGTGGCAATACTTTGAAGTTTAAAGTAGACATATACAAGTGTCAGTGCAACTGAACAGCTAGTTATGGACAAATGTCAAAACTAGAGCATGGCTAAAAAGCCACAAGCCAAACAAAGTGAAGCAGAGCAAGCGGGACATTGTGGAGCAAGGAAGTAGCCATGTGCTGGTTAGTGCAGATCTCAAGATAGCTGAAGGTAGCAAACAGCAGGAATCTGTATGTGTTGCAACAGGCTGTTATGAAGTGTTGCATACAACTGAAATGCAGCACAGTACATTCACCTGCGTCTGCTGTCAGGTCAGGTTGAACCTTATTGGTTCCATGAAGGGGAAGGAAAAGGGAATTAAAAAAAAGTAGAAATTGGGCAATACAGTAAGAAAAGTACAAAGAGAAGAAAATTATAAAGGATAAATGGTAGGATAGAAGGCAGTACATATTTTTTAGTGAAGAAACAGTGGAAATGGAGACAGCAAAATAGGGAAGGAAATGTGGGGAATTGTAAGTAGTGGGAGTGTGCACCAGTCCTGAAGATGCCAGTAGCTTCAATAAGCAACTCATCAAGGTCATATCAGGCACCCGCTTTATGAAATACACCCTGACAAGATCCCAAACAGCCACTCAATGAACTGTCTATGTAGCAGGTTGAACATTATCTTGCTCTCTTTGACAGATCAGTCAGGTGCTGACAGAGGAGTGTGTCCTATAAAGCAAGATGTTGACCTAGTGCTGCGGCATAACCTAGTGCATCCATCAAGTGTGATACATCTACATACGCAGGCAGCAAGCAGGAGCCCTCAGTCATGGTGCATTTGTATCATGGTACAACAGCAGAGAGGTTCGGCCACTGGAAGAGAAGGTCAAGCTAAAAGAAAAAAGTAATAATTATTCCTCTAACATAATCAGAAAAACCTATAGAAGTGAACATGCTGATCAAATACTGATGTTAAATGTCACAGACAGAGCAAATTAAACACTAGACCACTGGAGATGTAGCATGTCATGAAGGTGTAGCCTAAACAAATGTATTTATTTATTTATATATTTGTTTACTGGGAAAGTCCAGCTAGGCCAGAAGCCCATTTTCAGTGAAGGCCTAGGGAGAAAAGCTCCACAGAGATAGTACAATAGTATACATACAGTAAGATGGAGAATACACTTCTTCTAGTTAGTCTATACAAAGTAGTATTCAATACAGTTTTCTAGTAGATACTGGTTCAAAATAGAAAAAACACAAGCATTTCAGTGAAGGTCACTGTGAGAAAAATAAAATTAGTAGTGTGTACATATTAAATAATAGTTATGACCAAATGAAATTTCCTTTATATATATTTATTTTTGAGTAGTAATGAACACTGAGGAGAGGGAGAAAATGAGATAAGGAGTGGACAGTGTGTTGAGAGAGTTATAGAGATCTTGTCAGTCAGGTTTGGCACAGGAGCAATGACAGTTCTTGGATAGATGTTCAAATAGCAGTTGTTTAAAACCGGTAGATTCAAGTGTGTTTTGATAGGTGTGGGGTAAAGAGTTCCATAATTTGGCTATTTGATTTGAGAATAAGGCTTTACCGTAAATGTTAGCTTTGTTTATTGTGAGAAAGTTTCTGTCTGCAGATCTTAGACTTTGTGGACATGAGTAGGGAACAACAAGTTCCTTGAGGGATGGGCAACTCTCAGGATGGAAGATGATATTGTGTGTGAATTTAAGTTGTTAGAGATGGAGAAGGTTAGGTAGCTTGAGCCAATTTAATTTATGTAGAGCAATACAATGGTGAGTTTGGTGGGGAAGGTTGGCTGTGAAGTGAGCTGTTTTGTTGTAGCAAGTTTCCAATTTGGTTAAGTCTGATTTTTTGAGCAAATATCTATGCCATATTAGGCCATAAAACTGACAATTAAATATAAGAGATGGCTATGTACTGAGGGAGTTGAGAGTCATAATCCCTCTAAAAGGTGATTCTGTAACGCTAAAAATGTTACCTAGCTCACACTAAAATTTCCATAATGAAATACTTAGCCATATCATATGTATGAAGGCCTGGCTTGGATCAGATGTAGAAAATAATTAACGATATTTAATATATATAAAACAAACAGCAAATCCTACAGAATGCACTTTTGCAGCCATTGGGAATGGCCTGAATAGCCATATCATAGAATGCATGTGAACTTTGATGGTCCATTCCTTTGGAAAATATTTTTGGTCTTGATATATGTTCATTCAAAGTGGATGGATATGTAAGGCACAAAGTGCTGTTTCACATGTAACTATTCAAACTCCAAGATAATTTTGCCACACATAGTATTCCAGGAAAAAGTAGTACTTGGTAACAGACCTCATTTTACTAGTGTGGAGTTTGCAGACTTTATGAACAGAATTTGGATTAATCATGTAACTACCTTGCCATTTCATAGTTTATCTAATCGCCTGGTATGGAGGCTATACTGTCTTGGAAATAAGGGCTAAAGAAAGTGAAATGAGAGACTGTGGAAACAAGGCTGTCATGTTTTTTATTCATCAGAATTACTCCTGAGATGATGAAAGTCTCATGTCAAGAAGGCTGAGATTCTTGTTTGCCTTATTCACACCGACTACTGCCTTTGCTCTGCAGTGTGTATGCTATTCTGGTGCTATGGTCACTACCAGGTATCCTTCCACTGCCTATTGCTATTGTCGGACAGTTCTAGACATTGTATTTTCTATGCCCATACCCAAGGCATATGATTTCATGATGACTGTGATTATATGTTTGCATCCTGTGCAGTGTCTATCAACCACAAAAGCCATACTGACACTCTGTGCTGCAGAAGGACTCATTACAATAATGGCGTTGCACATAAATGAATGGCTCCTTGCTTTCAGATCTCATGATACTGGTCTGTGTCTACTAAGGTCTCACTGAGCAGTTGACTACTGCATAGTCTCTCTACCTGGGGCTCCATAAATAGGATATGTACAGGCTTGTCTGATTAATCACATTATAGATTTTCCATATCCCAGCTAAATATTTCAGGTTTTTAATGGTCAGTCCATACCTTTTATCCAAGAAGGTTTCATTTGACGTCCCTTGTGCACTGCTATAAAACAAAAACAATTCTCTTCAAGCTGTTGTAAAATACAGGAGGGTCTTATCTTCACATTTTAAATATCAGTTCTGGTTAAATCTCATATCCCATAAGCAAATGTACCAGGACGTGATTCTGCTCAACCAGAACACAAGTAAAGCACTACATAGATAAAGTGGGACCATCATATCTGGTGCCCTGAAAGCTTCAACCAAAGAAACCTTCACCCAAAAATGACAGTTATCATACCTAGCAGTCACTGCAGCCTATTAGAGATGCTGAAAAGAATGAGCTCTACATGCCCTACTTACACTGTATCAGTGTCAATGCTGGAACAAGGTACTAATACTCAAAATCATGAGAAATCAGCTCAACAGCTCACCAGCGCACCAGCACACAGATGAGAAATACTAGTAAAACACATGCAGCTCACAATGACTAAATTAGCTGCAAACATCAACATGCTCCCTGCACCATAGTGTGGCCATGTAGAGAGATAGGCTCCAGCGAGTAGTTGGATATACACATTTACTAAAGGAGACAAAGCAAGAGAAAGCGCTAATGCACAGAGATTAAAGTAGCTGTGAGTGCAGAAAGAATAACACAATGCACACTATCCTTAAGGTCAGTGGTTCAAATGCAAGAAGAGGATAAATGATGCATGGAAAAGGAAGAGAGCAAAGTCTGGCAATTAAGGTCCTCAATGCAGCACAAAAGATGTAAACATGAGCAAGGTAGCCAATGGAAAGTTTAGTCTGGTATGAAACCCTTAGAATCTCATTACTGATTCCTGTAGCATATCAAATAAAGTCCTTTCAATTATTTATAGACTGCAAGATTAACAGTAGTTAATACATGCCTGTAGTAGCAAATACCAGATGATATATAAACAATACAGATATAGCAAGGAGCCAAAACACTTTACACTGTATGAAATATTGATGCTCCAATGTTTCAGAAGAACTAAACCATACTTTCAAATGCAAATAGTGAATAAATGGACAACAGTTCAAGCTGCACTCCAAATTATTTAAACACTGATGCAAGCAATGCAAAATGATTCAGTCAGCAAAATACACAGACAAGTCTTTGCAAAAATACATAAAAAGAGATAAACTCAAGTATCCTTGTTGCTGTGTTCTATTCTAAATCCATATCAAAACAAATATTACAGTAGGGTGATAAAGGTGATCTTTCACAAGTAATTAATTATATACACCACTGCAGTACCTCTGGCCACACTTGTCAGATGTCAATGGATGTCCATGCTCTCTCTCCAGTCATAACTGCTTGCACAGAAACTTCTTTTAACGAGTGAAATACAGAAGGGAGCAATCAACCACTGCCAACAATTATGTTAGGGATAGATTTTAGTGTGTTTCACTGAGTAGGTGAATAGATCATGCAAGAGAAATCCACAAGTTAAGAAACTGTAAGGAGCATGTACAGACAAGATGGTGGCAGGCTGGAAATAAATACTTCATAAATGAGGTGGAGAAGGAATTTTAAAGAAATCACCAGAAAATGGCAAGTTAGTACACACAAAATATTCATGAGTATATATTCATAACAATTTTTTTCAATAAAGATGTATATTCACAAATAACTGCCTACAGAATGAGCTAGAAAGGATATCATTTAGAACAATATTTAAGATCTATCTACCCTGCAGGGTAACGAACTACAGAGAACACGTGCAGGCCACCTGTCAAATGTATATATATTCACATAAAAAAAACAGTGTAAAAACCCTGCTCAACTTCTCATCTGAATACACTTCTACCTTGATCTGCCAGTGAACTCATGAATTAGAATTAGTTGTGTTTTTATTTCAGTTGGTCTGTGTGCTGTAGTGAATACCAGAATAGACTGGATTGCAGCTGCATTGCCAAATGTTTAATAGTCCAAGATTAGCTATGTGCATTCATTCCACTGAGTACTGGAATAAGCATAACTTTAATACTAGCCATATGCTGCCAATGACCTTTGGATTATCAGTGTGCGTGTGTGTGTGTGTGTGTGTGTGTGTGTGTGTGTGTGTGTGTGTGTGTGTGTGTGTGTATGCGCGTGCGTGTGTGTGTGTGTGTGTGTGTGTGTGTGTGTGTGTGTGTGTGTGTGTGTGTGTGTGTGTGTGTGTGTGTGTGTGTGTGTGTGTGTGTATTTGTGCTGTGCTAAGTGGTAAAGTGAGCCTGTTGGCTGAATACACTTAAAGAACAACCACTAACACGAGAAAGATGGCTCTGTCATCATACAGGTTATTACAAAGACATCAGTAGAAATGCTATGTCAGGTTCTAAATATCCCATATGGGGCGACACATTGACCATATGAATGCATGTCAAGTAAGGATGGCTAATACGGTAAACAATACCTTCTACAAACTATATATGAAGCAAGTCCAGAAATTTAACATCTAGCATCAAGGAAAAGCTGGTAATGATAACATTGTGCAAAGATGTAAGTAACACATGGAAATAAAATACTCTGCAAAATTAAAGGTGCAGTAAAATTTGGGAACAATGTAGCTGCAGGAAAGATGCAAGGAAGTAGAGACATATAGCAGTCACCTGATTCATGGAACTGCCTACCAGACAGGTGCTGTGAGTAAAGGCAGGTGCACAATCTGCATGCAGGTAGCATGCAGGTAAGGTGTCTCAATGAAAATGGAGAAGGAAAAAGCCAGTGATGATGATGATGATGATGATAATAATAATAATAATAATAAATGCTTTTACTAGGACAGTATGTGTTTCTGTAATATTAAAGTAAACTAACTGTATAAATATGCAAGTATAATCACACACACACACACACACACACACACACACACACACACACACACACACACACACACACACACACAGATACATGGTATATATTTATTAAATTCTGCATAGGTTTTTGTACTGATATGGAAACTATACTAAATTTGTGTATACACGGAATGAAACATTTCCTTAAGTCTTATTGCACTTTATGGTGGTTGCCTTCCTGAAAGGAGCTTCCTTTTTTCTAATATTTAAGAAAATATATTTTAATCAATAGTTGAAACATACTGCATTATCAAAGACTTTAACCCTATTTCATCTGTATTTTTGTTTCTTCTTTTCCTTAGGAAACAACATAGTGTAAAAAAACTACTAGCACTTACGTCTAGGAAGAAATGTTCACATGTTTATACTGTGTTTTCTTCATTTAAACAGGTGGGAGTCTATGCCTGAATTTCCCCAAGAAAGGAGTTCCATTAATCTGGTCAGCGTGGGTGGATCTCTGTATGCCATTGGTGGTTTTGCCTTGGTAAAGCTTGAGAATAATGAATTTGGACCATCAGAAACAACTGATGTCTGGAAGTAAGTGTACATTTACCATTCTTTTGTCTTGGCTCCACTCTGCCATGATTAACTTTTTACATCAACACTGAAAATACTCTGCCTTTAATAAAACCAAGTTCTCAGAATAAACTAAAAATGGACAGCTACAGATACAGTAAGTGAGCAAAAGTATGGTGCATTGAATTACTGGCTATGTTATATGGTTCTCTCTTGGGAGAATTACATAACTGAAAAATAATATCATTTTCTTAAAGGTTACTTCCTAAAACATGAAGACTGTTCAGCAGCCATCCATTTTCTCCTTATACAAAACCCTGGTTAAGTTTTTTTTCAGACAAGTCCAGCTTTGTAAATACTGACAAATGGCATTATACAGAACTTACATTTTTTTTAATTATGCATTATTTTGCATTTGGATATTATCTTTTACATTTTTTCTGTTATTTCAGAGTTGTTAGTAATTGTCTTATCTGCCACTTGTTTTTGGATCCGTTCTAAACGTAATTAAGATTTTTAATAATTTGTTGTATAAGTTTTTTGCACAGCTTTCTCATTCTCACTCTGCAGAATTCTACCTAGCTTGAGTGGCAGTTCAAAAGGTTTACTGAGCACTTTTTTTTAGCTTTGATGGTCTTTTTTCACTTCAGACATGAATCACAGAATGCATTATGCTTTACTTGTCTGGTGATGTGGAAAAATGTTGTTGGAAGTACAAGAATCTTTTCATTAAGTAACAAAGAGTTGTGCATGCCAGGTCATGCAATATGAAAGATTCATTAGCATTATTGAAGGATCTGTAGTTAGGGTTGCCACCTGTCAGGGATTTTTAATGACAGTCAGGAAATCAGGGTCTCTGATAGGAAACTTGGAAATTAGAGTCTCTCACAGGAAATTCAATGTTGGTAAGTACTTCTTAGATCATTCTGAGATCTCTCATAATTCTGAAATTTATTTCCCAAATACTTACTGCTCACTTCAATTTCCTGTTTGCATTTTATTTATTTTTGCCAGCATAGTATTTTATTTGTTTTAAAGCTCATGTTTAAAAGAGCAAAACAAACTTGTTTTGGCAGAAAAAACTGTTTACCTGCATCCTAATGCATGTGAACACTTTTGAATCAAAATAAATATTCATTTCAAAGACGTTTCTTAAAAAAATGTTATTTTTTGCCAAACCATTAATTCAACATGTTGACAATTACATAAACGACTCAAAATTATGTATACATGCTAATCCAAGCATAATTACAGCTGGAACATAACATAAGTAACAGAAATGCCTCTTGGCAGCACATTAATATTAATATCATAAATACAATTAGGTCCTCCTAGTCTTTCACATTCAATAGCTGTTTTTAAAACTAGATTTTTTTTAATGTTGCTAAACGAGATTTTGTTTTTGCACACAAAAAAATATTTGCATGCATCACTGTGTTATGCAAATACAAAAGTTCATTTCGTACCTTTAGACATGATCTTTAACTTGCATCCTTGGTGATGTGAAATGTGACCATTAGCGGAGAGTTAGACTAATCAGAAGAATTTTCATCAAAACACATCTTGGAAGTAGTACACAAAGAAGTCACAGCTTTCTTTTTTATGTAAACATGAAACAGTGGATCTGTCTCCAGCTAAATTTTATGTTCTTTGTGGAAAACTTGCTTTTGTTTTTTGACTGCAGTATACATGAAATTGCAAATATGAATAAAACCTGGATTCAGGAACATTGTAAAGTATATGTTGCAGGAAACAGTGTACTTTACAATGTACAGGCATTGCATTCCCTGGAATACATCAATATATATATATTGTCATGGAAACATGATACAAGAACATTAAGAGTATCTCATCTGTGCAGGGTTTCAACACCTACCATGTGTTCAGGCCCACTACACTAGATGAAGGCACTAAAGTGGTCGATGTTTCTGTATTCATAAAACAAAATCTCACCTCTTGGTTTCTTAGACAGGATAATGACCTGCAACTCCTTCATGTCCAGCTTACCATTAACAAACCCCTTATCACACTATAGCAAAATGTGGGCACCCCATGTTCCCCTTGGCCAATACCTCCTACCTGCCTAGTATGGCGTTTCTATGCATTCGGTCAAATACCATTCTACTATTAGTGGACTTTAACTATCTTCTAGCATGTATGCCCAGAGAATTCTGGACTTCATAAATACACACTCTCTGGACCACTTAATCCATATTCCAACTAGGGAAGACAAAATTCTGGACTTGGTCTATAACAGTATTGAACAGTTCTGTTCCCCACCAGCTGTAACTTCATCCCTAGTTAAATCAGACCACAAATCAGTCACATTCACCAGAAAACTAAAGCCAGAAGCATCTTCATATACCTCAGTATTGTGAGATTATGCAAAGGCTAATCTACTAAAACTGAGTGATGACCTTGCTAAGTTCAACATCTCCTGTCAATCTGATGATCCTACTCAGTATGCAGAGTCCTTTACTGCCAAATGCTGTGCATATGTGAATAGCTACTTAGATGTGTCTGTCCCCCTCTTAAGTAAATACAATGCCAAATTTACAAATAAACCCCTGTTGTGGAACTCAAATATAAACAGGCTGTGTGATAAAATAAAAAATTCATAGCATGCAATCATACATATAACTCTCAAGATGTCAATGCTCATGTTAAACTTAACAAGGAACTCCATCCAGTCCCTTATCAAATAAACCAAAGCTAGATATGAATTAAAAACAGCTACTCAGGCAAAAGACAACATAAAGCCTTATTTAACTATTTTAGAAACCTCAGAAACAATGCCCAGCACTGCCCAGAGCTAGTAATTAATTATATGACACACTCAGACCATGAGGATATAGCTAATCTACTAGTGGATAAATTTAGCTCTAATTTCACTCCCTACATTCGTAGATCACATACTTGCAGCTACAGCACACAACCAAACCTCCCAAGAACAAACCTCCAAGGCCAAAAACACTGTTTCTGTGGGGCCAGATAACTTACATACTAAGCTACCTGCTGGCCAGCCAGAAACAGGACCTGTCAAACTCCCTACAGAAGTTATTCAATATCACACTCTAAATAGGGCTTTGTGCCAGATGACTGGAGGACAACAGCATCATCTCCCTGCACAAAGGTTGGTCATCAAAAGACCTGGATAATTACAATCCCACAAGTCTGACCAGACTCATCTGTAAGGCTATGTAGAGGATCATTATGGAATTAATAAATAAGGACATATGTAGCCTACAAACTGTTGACTTCAGCCAGTTTAGTTTTATCAAGGGCAGATCCTGTCTGCTTAACCTGGTGAACTTCCTCAAAAAGGTTACTGAAAAAGGATAAGAGAAAATCAATAAACACTGCATATCTAGACCACACAAAGGTGTTCAACACCATCCTTCACTCATTTATTGTTGATAAACTCCCTCAGCTATTAATCCCTAAGTAACTCAATGGATAGCAAATTGGCTCACAAATGGAACCCAGGAAATTAGGGTAGGTAGCTTTACCTCCTCCAAAAGACCCATCAATAGCGATATACCCCAGGTTTTAGTGCTTGGATCACTTCTCTTTGGCATTTACTTCTTGGAGGTCAAAGCTAACATTAGGGATTTATGGCTGACCAAGTTTACAGATGACTGTAAATTTGATGCCATCGTAAACTCTCCAGAGGTCACCAAGATCTGCCAAAAGAACATTTTCCAAACAAGTAGCTGGTATGATAACCATGGACTAAAATTAAATGTGAAAAAAATTTAGATAATGACTCCTTTGGCAAGCATGACATCCCCGTAACTATCACATCAACAAAACGGTCCTGAAAAGTGTTCTGGAAGTTAGAGACTTGGGAATCTATGTGAACAATAAACTGTCTATCAATATCCATGTATTCACTTTTATAAGAAAGTCCTTCTTCATCACACAGCTTGTCAGTAAGGTTATGGTGTCTAGATCCAAGGATAGGATCATTCCACTGTATTTGGCACTTATTAGTCCAATCATTGAGTATAATACCCCAGTTGTTATGTACCATTTCAAACACTTAATGCAAGTTCCTTGTGCTCCTAGACCCAATTGGCTACCTCTTATCCATGTGGTATTACCCCCTTCTACCAACTATCCTGAAAGGCTTGCAACATAAAAAGGATGCTACCCTGAGGGAACTTAACTGAAAACCTGCTCTGAACTGTCCCTCGACTTAATCAAACCTGCTAAGGTATTACCCCCTTCTACCAGCTATCCTGAAAGGCTTGTAACATAAAAAGGATGCTACCCTGAGGGAACTTAACTGAAAACCTGCTCTGAACTGTCCCTCAACTTAATCAAACCTGCTAAGGTTAATATCTCTAATTCTTACTGTTTGTACCACAATGTATACTGACCTGGGTCTACAGCACTATTAGGTAACCTTAAATTCTGAACATAACCCCTAAAACTCTAATATAATTGGCTAATTAAAAGTAGCTAATAAGTATTTTCCCCTACTTTAACAAAAACTTAGTGGCATTATGCTATAGGTAAAAACTGTAAGTATATACAGAAAAGTGTTACCAATCCCTAAAATTGCTAAAGAAACACTTTAAGCAGTAAAATTGAACCTAAAAAAGCTTTACTATAAGTCCCTAGTGTCTTCTTCTTCTTCTTTTGGCTTTTCCCGGTTAGGGGTCGCCACAGCGGATCATCTGTCCGCTCATGATTGGCAGTGGAGTTTTATGGTGTCGAGTTGCCAGCCCGGTGCCCAACCTTCCACAGAAGGCACACACATGCACACACTCACACCTAGGGCCAATTTAGAGTGTCGAATCCACCTACTGCATGTCTTTGGGATGTGGGAGGAAACCGGAGCACCCGGAGGAAACCCACATGACCACAGGGAGGGCATGCAGACTCCACACAAAAGGCACCCCAGCTGAGAATCGAACCGGAGAACCTCTTGCTGTGAGGCAGCAATGCTAACCGATGCACCACAGTGGCCGCAAGTCCCTAGTGTACTTACCTTATATTTGCAGGCTGTAAGATCTGTATGTCTGGTTAAACCTCCGATCCCCTCCACCTGCACAGCTACGTATGTGAGGTTACAAAAACAACTTGAGCAACCGCCATTTTCAAAATCCCTGTGCTCTTAGACCCAGACGCCTGCCTCTTATCCGCGTGGTATGTAATGTTTGGATCAATGAATATTCTGTCCTAAATGGAACTGTTGTTTTGGATTAATGACTATTTTGTCTTAAATGGAACTGTTGTTATGTAATATAGCTTTGTATTAACTATCCACTTCTCTAAAGTTTGCAAAATGCTATGGCAACTTATAACTGCTGAATTAAGGCATCGTATTTGATATAGACCTGTATTTGAACTGTTACAACTGTTGCCCACTAATTACTGCCTCCTGTAAGACCAATAGCGACTAGGTAGCTAGTTTGTGTAATGTTGTAGTATTTTAGTGACTAAAAAGCTTGTATGTTTACCGTTAATAGCTGGCAACTAGGAAGCTTGTATATCCACTGTTTTATTAAAGCATTAGTCACTATGCCATCTTACAACTACATGGCCCTGTGATTAAACCCTTATAAGTTGTAGCTATAGTAAACTATTTTACAGAACCTAGTTAGTGACAAGATTATAACATCCTGGACTGTATCACCTCAAAGACTGTAATTTCACTTTTGTTCTCCTTATGTAAAGTGCTGGTTTATCCATAACAAGTAGCATTGTTATAGTGTCATTTTGCACCTGAAACTGCCTTGTGATATGAATGGTATATCCAGTTGAATGAGTACTATATAGTGAATAGATTATTACCTCAAATGCTGCTTAATTAGAATTTGGGGCTTTGTTAATGTGTTGTGGTTGCCTGTGAAAGCACACTGCTTTAACTGTTTTTCAATATCTACTTGCTGTGCTGATAATGTATTATATGATTATGTGTGCATAGATTAAGCTAGTGACTTATGTTATCTTTATTTAATCTCATCCCTATCAGATATTACCCCCTTCCACCACTTATCCTGAAAGGCTTGTAACATAAAAAAGATGCTACCCTGAGGGAACTTAACTGAAAACCTGCTCTGAACTGTCCCTCGACTTAATCAAACCTGCTAAGGTTAATATCTCTAATTCTTACGTTTGTACCACAATGCATGCTGACCTGGGTCTATAGCACTATTAGGTAGCCTTAAATTCTGAACCTAACTCCTAAACCTCTAATATATTGGCTAATTAAAAGTAGCTAATAAGTTTTTTCCCCTACTTTAACAAAAATCAGTGGCATTATACTATAGGTAAAAACTGTAAGTATATACAGAAAAGTGTTACCAACCCCTACAACTGCTAAAGTAACACTTTAACCAGTAAAATTGAACCTAAAAAAGGTTTACTATAAGTCCTTAGTGTACTTACCTTATATTCGCAGGCTGTAAGATCTGTGTGTCTGGTTAAGCCCTGCTGCGCTCGGGCTTGCTCCTCACCTCTCCCTGCCCCCAATTACCACCCGCTCCCACTACTGCTAAATTTATAGCCACTTAACCACACTCCTCCCACCACAACCAATCAGTATCGCTCTCCTAATCTTACACTTAGCCCCTCACCTCCCTCCTCCATTTCTTATCCTTCCTTCATAAACTGGTGAAAATATAATAAAAAATTATAACTCTGTTACATACTATGGGACCATCTAATACAATGTCTTTACTTCCTCTGCTATCCTTTATGTTAATTGCATATCTCCTCTCCAGTTATGAAAATCAGCACTACCTAGGATTTCATTACCCAAAATGTCAAACCACCACCCCAATTACATCCAATATGAAAGGTCGCCCAATAATTTGTCCTATCTCCAACTGCATAACCACAAGAAACCATCAACCTATTAACTCTAGATACATCAGCTCAAAATTCAAACACTATCAAAAACTATTGTGTACATTTTTGAAGCTTATTGTTACCTTACATTATAACGTCATAATGGATGGAAACATTCACCCAAACCCTGGCCCAACCACTCTTGATCACTCTACTACTTATTCTAATAACCCTACCAAAATACTATCTATAAATAGGCCCCCCAACTGCCTCCTGGTCTGCCATCTAAATATTAGAAGCATTAACAATAAGGTACATAACTTACATACCCTATTAGTATACCACTCCCCTGATATACTGTGTCTAACTGAAACCTGGCTAAAGCCATCAGTCTCAGATAATGAAGTTGTACCACCTGGCTACAACATACTTAGACTTGACCGTGCTACTAGGAAGGGAGGTGGGGTGGCTGTTTTCTTTAAATCTATACTAAATGTCACTATATACCCCATTCAACCACCCAGGTCAATAATGCAGAAATTCTCTCTACCAGATTTCAAATTAATAAAAATAAATGTATAAATATTGTCTGCATGTACATTCCCCCAGGGAGTAATACCAATACCCTAGAAGGCATCCCCACTGGTTAGCTAATACCTATCCCCAAGAAACAATAGTTCTAGGATATTTTAACATAGACTGGAACTCCTGCTCCTCGGAATCTCCTACTACCCATGTAAACATATATGGATTTACACAGGTTATATCTTCCACCACCAGGATAAGCAAATCTAATCAGAAAGAAAGTATACTAGACTGGATACTAACCAATAGTCATCCCCAAATGTATACGTCAGGGACCCTCCCTGATGACCTTAGTGATCACTTCCTTACCTTTATAGTTAAACACAAAGCCAATCATCCCCACCAGCCCACCTATAGAGTAGTTAGAAATAATAAGAGCTTTGACCCTACCAACTTTCAAGATGAGCTCTAATCATGTAAGTGGTCTGTCCTAAAATGCCTCCGCTTGGATGAAGCTTTTGCTTACTTTAACAATAAATTCCTTAGCATCCTTAATTCTTATGCTCCTGTATGCTCCATTAGGACCAAAACAAAAATTGCACCTTGCCTCTCTAAAGATACCAAATCAAAAATCACACTCAGAAAACAAGGCATGGGACATATGGCGTACCACTAAAGTCCCTCTAGAGCAATTAAAATACAGGCAATTAAGGAATGAGGCAAAAAGATCCATTTTATTAGATAAAAAACCTTCTACTTCCATCTCCAGCAGAAAAATCAAAATAACCCACAAAAGTTTTGGGCAGGTATAAACAAACTACTGCATCCAGGACAAACCACCACATCAACTCCCTCAGCCTATACTGATAAACTACCAGAGGATGTCTCTAACACCTTCAACAGTTTCTTCACTGAGACTATCCAGGCCCTAGCTGGCAAGTTTCCCCCTGCATTCCTCTAACATACAGGATGCCATTCCCACTACCCAGCAGTCCTTCAGCTCCCACCCAGTCACTACATCTTTTATTCGCATCAAAATCAAAAAATTGAAACCTACAACTCTAGCTGCTGATCTTCTCCCTGCTGAATATAAAAAAAGCTGCAGATGCCATAACATATCCCATCTCCATTCTAATCAATCACATCATATCAGGAGCCACAGTCCCGTCCATTTGGAAATATCTCATGTCATTCCCCTTCATAAAGGTGGTAGCTGTACAGATCTATCTAACTTTAGACCTATAGATATCTTGTCATCACTAGCGAAAATTATGGAAAAGTGCATCCATAAACAGCTACTTCACTATCTAATCCAAAACAACCTACTGGCCAACTCACAGCATGGCTTTAGGTCACATCACAGTACCACCTCAGCCCTTCTTACCTTCTCCAATGCTATAAACTATAACAGGAACAACAACAAATTATCCTCAGCTCTTTTTTTGGACCTCTCAAAGGCTTTTGACATGGTCAATCACCAACTACTCATCCACACCCTGAAAACAAATTCCTTAGACATGCACTCTCTCCACTGGTTCCAATCTTATCTGAGTGACAGACAACAAGCAGTCCTATGGCAGAATAAACTATCCAACCTCCTACCCAACACCCTGGGCGTCCCCTAGGGGTCTATTCTGGGACCTCTTTTGTTTTCCATTTTCATTAATGACCTATATACTGTCACCCCAAAAGCAAACTGCATTCAATATGCAGATGAGTCCACCTTGATTTGCTCTGCCACCACCCAGCCAAAACTGCAGGCACTAACTCAGGATATTTTTAACAGAGTTGAAAACTGTCTTTCTGATCGTCTGATTTTAAACCCTAACAAAACTAAGCTACTACTTTTCTCCCCCACACAAAAGTCCACAGTATTATCATTCTCCATTAAGTCTAATAATAGGACCATAATCTCCACAGATGTCTATACAAAGCTCCTAAGTGTTATCATAGATAACAATCTTAAATTTGATATGCATATCAGTAAAACTATCAAAACCATTAACAAAAAACTTGGCTCACTATACAGGATCAAACCGTTCCTAACCCCACTTGCCAGAACTGCCATTGCCTGCACTCATCTACTCTCTATCCTTTTCTATGCCTCCCCACTTCTTAACAACTTAAACAAAACTGATCTTAACAAACTCTCTAGCTGTTATCATCACATAGCTAGATTTGCAACTGGCTTGCCCTATAGAACACATCACTGTAAAAACCTAAATAATCTTGGCTGGCTATAACTGCCCAGGTTAATTCAGTGCAACAAACTTATAGTAGCTCATAAAGTACTTTGCCAGCCTGAAAAAACACCTGCACTTAAAAACATTATCTACCCCTACTGCAATCCCAGACCACTTTGCTCATCTAGTAGACTTGTAGTTCAGACTGTTAAAGCAACATCTCAGCCGGTTACTCTCTGTTTGAAAACTCTGTTGGCAAAACTTGGAACTCATTGCCTGCTGACATTACTCTAGAGACATCCCAATTCACGAAAAGTTTCAAGCAGTATTTCAATTCTCATTGGTTATGTCATTGCTCCAAGCCTGACTAAATCTTTAGTTATATTTGTGTTTTTGTTTGTGTCTTTTGGCTTTTCCCGGTTCAGGGTCGCCACAGTGGAACTCCGGTCCACTAATGATTGGTAGTTGATTTTTACGTGCCGAGTTACCAGCCCTGCCGCACAACCTTCAATGAAGGTACACCCATTCATGCATGTCTTCACGCAGAAGACGCTCTAGCTGAGAATCAAACCAGACAGCGTCTTACTGTGAGGCGACAACACTATTGCAGCACCACATTTGTGTACCAATACTATTTCACCTGCAATTTATTTGTGTTGCAATTTCTTAAACTATTTCACAAGTTTGTGTGATTGTTTAACTTACTTGTCTCTACAGAGTCTGAAAACTGTTCTTAATTTGTACCATGTATGTTTTCTTTTGTAACTACCTTTGGAGCTTTTCTCCCTGGGCCTCCACTGAAAATGGACATGTATCCAGTTGGACTATCCCGGTCAACAAATGTAAAATAAAAATAAAAAAATAAATAAAAAAAGTTGAATAACCACAGTACTTTCTCACCAAGAAAATCAAGAGCCTAAATAACAAAAAATATGCTGTCATTCTCAAAGGTTTATCCCCTCTTCTCGTTATACTGCAGGTTATTGAGGGGTAATCTCTGCATCAAATACAGATCCACAACACACACTGTCTCTTCAGATCTACTATATATCTACAAGTTCAGTGGGGGCACAAACACTTACTTAAATATCTTAATTTCTTCTACAACATACGCAAAGCATGTTGGAAGGATAGGGAGGGAAAGATATATATATCATATGAGAATGCCACTGCTTTCATATCATCTTCCTCTCCACATAAAACAAAGTACTTCTGTTACTGTATTCAAACGTAATCTGGACGAATGGATGGAAAACTGCAAATTCACCCCGGTCTAGCATCCTTGTCCCTTGTCGAAAGAGGTAACATGTAAATGTTCTGTTTGGCTCTGGGTTATGCATATTAAAATTACAGAGACCAAACATTTCATGGGCATAAGGGATACGCTTCTAAAGATCCTCATGGATCAATAAACTTGTGAGTATCTATGAATCTGTGAATTATACATTCTTCTTCCTCTTGTTCTCACTTCCTCAGTATGATTTCTAGACCCCATATTTATGTAATGTTAATAGTTTCAACAAGCATACCAGCTGTCTATACATTGGCTCATTTGTTGCATTTAGTATATTATTTAATGTTTCTTCATAACTATTGCTAGAGTGATCATTAACTTTAAAAGAGAAGCAATTACTTAAAGATGTGGGTAGGGCAGATTGTGGTGGAGCAATGGGTCAGACCTTTGTCAGTTTTTTCCTCTTAGAAAGGTGACAACCCTATATGTAGATCATAGTGGAATCAGTGATCTTACTGCCTTTTGCTGAGAAACGTGGCTATTGTAAAATGATATTTGAAAAAAGGGGTGTGGACAGATTGGGGCATACATGAGCGGCCTTAGGTCAACTGGTGCCCTAGGCCAAAGGGCTCCATGGCACCCCCCCACCACACAACCCAGTGCCCCCATCCTGGTCTACCTACACCAAATAAATACTGGAAAAGTGCCCCTGCTAGAGAAGCGCCCTAGACAGTCGCCTAGTTGGCCTATGCCTAAGGCCAGCTATGGGGACATGACCTTTGTGAGTAGTTTGTGAGTTTCCAATCCATAGGAGGATGTCTGTTGATGTATGTGTATGGCATGCTAGGTGCAGATACCAGATGGGACAGGGCAGCACACTGATGTCTCACTATATGCTTTGTCCTACAATAGGTGAGCAAAAGAGGTGAGCAGGTTGCATCAGTTGAAGCTGGACCTGTATACAATGACAGATAAATTATAATGATACAAATATGCCTTTGTTCGATTTATCTAACTATAAAACTAGTTTCAACAGGATTGCAAATGAAAATACTATTGAATTTAAAAACAGTGAGCAGACATGGCATTTACTAAAGCGAATAGTTTATATGTCTAAAGACATACCTCACCTAGTGTCAAAGTTATGGTAAAGACACAACTTTTGCTTAAAACCTGGGAAGCAGCATGTCATTTTGAATGTTTAGACTGAGTTAGAGCTGCAAGGCTAGGTCTTGTACAATAGATGCAACCCTGCCTCTGATTTACTGTTTTAATGACTAGCTTCACATGTGACAGTAACTGAAGAAGGTTGTCAATGACAAAGCCAGGCTGTTTAATGGTCCTAACTGTAATACAATTATAATGGATGGGAAGCTTTCTATACCTTTGTTCAAAGAATTGTGTTGACTTGTATGTTCTGTCCCACATTCAGAATGAGCCCAGGTATATGTAACTATTTTTCTAGTATAGTAAAACCTGCCTGAAATTATTTTAATTAATTAATTAATTTATTTATGCACTTGTACAAAAGAATTTCCAACATAAGAACAGGGAAATTTTCGACACATTGAATTAAGCAGAGATCCCCACAGTGAGGCAATAAGTTGTTTACGAAGATCATAAGCAGCAATGGGTACAATGACAGATCCTTTGGGAACATCAGGCTCAGCTAAATAAACTAAATATGAATTATCCCATTGTACTCCTTCTATTCCTCAGAATCTGGAGAACCAGGTATTCTTGTGCTTTAACATCCAGGTTCCAACAACCGTTTTTAAAAAGACGAATTGGAATTAAGGTGTGAAATGCTTTTGACATGCAGAAATAGGGTACCACCGGCCTGGTCCAATAGTACAGAGTTTTAGCATTTAGGGTGGTCAGATGTCCATTGTTAAGGACTTCCTTTGTTCATTTAGTAGTGTGGGTGATGAAAAGATCAGGACAGAAGGTTAGGAATGAGTGGTTGAAGCCTACTATTACTTTTGGGGGGGGGGACTCTGGCTTGCTGCACTGGTAACATCTGCAAGAGTGAGGTTGTATCATCTGAAGCATGTGTCTAATGAGCCTGAACTGCAGTGTGGATCACCAGTTATGTCAGAGGATTCATGGGTGGAAGTACACATGCTCCTTTTGAGTAAGAAATTGTAGACCATGCAAAGCCATGGAGAAGGATGGAGTTAGGTGAGATAAGCCACCTGTCCTCCATATTGTCTTGATCTCTACAACCCAACTTTCACCTCTAATGGAGGGACAGGGTTTGGTGATCACAGGGGGAACTGTGACAGGGCATGGACCAAACTTTCATGGGTGGCACTGTTTAGCCTCTCAGCAGGGGAATGAATGGGTCGTAGGACTCTCAACCTTGGCATTATCTCAGTGTATGCCATCAGGATGGGGAGCTAGTGAGCCTCTTCACTGGCTCAATTATTCCCAGTTTTAGGAGGATAAATGAATGGGTCAATTGCAAGAAAGTAGAGGACCCTCTAGATAAGTTGTTGAGTAGCTGGCAAGGAGGGAAGTAAAAAGAGGAAATACACCTACCAATCATGAGGAATTTAGAAATGGTGAGCAATACATGCAATAGCTACACCATGTATCTTGTAGAATCACTGTTATGTGTCTCTTGTAGTTAAAATTTGTATGAAGGTATTTCAACACCTGTCCATAAATTGCCTGGTTTAGGATCTTTACCTGAAAGTTTAGAACCTCTAACATTAGCTAGTTCAAATGACATACCAACTTTGTGAGGTGGAATGATGATAGTTTTCTTTCAAAACAACAGAAATAGTCCTTTCCTTAAATGTTTGCTGAGGCAACATTTGATTAGGACTGATAAGACATAGGCCAGACAACAAATGAATTTTGGGGATAAACCTTCAGATGCAGTGATTTAGAGATTTTATACAGAAGTGATCCTCATCTAGTTCGAAACTGCTCCCAAGTGTGTACTTCATGCTGTCTTTTTATTCCGGAAAACCCACTACATGTTATAATAGAGAGAAATGAAAATGACATTTAACAGCTAGGATGCAGCTACCAAACCAAAGGAGTGAGAGAGACAGGAGTTAAAGCCAAGTACTACAAATATGTTTGCGCCATTCAAGCAGCCCGTTGCATTTCCCATACTAGACCCCCCCCCCTTTAAATTAGTCTTTTTTTCTCTGTTTTATGAGATTGTTATAAATATGTCAGGGTTGTCTGTAGGCATTTAGGGTGGTCAGATGTCCATTGTTAAGGAATTCCATAAATGTTTATTCTGGGAGATCATTGTCAGATTAATTGTAGCGATCAATTCATCCAGGCATAAATGCCTGCCATACTGTAAATTACTTTAGTTGGACTACAGAGTTAAGAATATCCATGCTGATAATGTTAAATAATAGGCATTAATTACATCTGGAAGACCCTTGACTATTGTGGAGTCAGCATTACATATGAACTAGATTGACCTATTTTGATCAAGACTTTTAAGAGTCCTTACTTGGAAGAATCTATTTCTGCAGATCTTGTTGTAGTCCGTGATACCAAAAGTGGCCCTGTAATAAATAATTGGCAGCACTGGTCTGGTCTGGTAGGACCCACACAGCCTGGATATTTTCATGGTAAGAAAGAAAATGGAAACACGAATGTTCTCCTGGTCTAAAATTTCATCTGACCCAGTCAGTAGATGATTATGTGCCTCAGAGCAGAAATGTACACATTCATGTGAAAATTTATTTTGAGGCTGGCACACATTCTATAGTAATATTTAATACAATAGCTTCTGATTTACCATCATCTGATATCCAGCTCAAAGTGTAATCAAGCACAGATCATGGTAGGGTAGATATTTCATTAACTCTCACAAATTAGAAGCAGTCTTTGGGTACATAAGTGATAATGACATTTCTGAGTTACAGGGAGCTGCCTGGATAACACTGAGCTGTACTGTGGCAAGACTGATTGAACTGTATGAGTGTTTTAAGGTTTTCAGTTCTGTTTTCACCTTCTGTTCATTCTGAAGTAAACATAGCCTAGAAAGTAGGAAAGACATCACACACAACTATTTTAAAGCAGTCTTGGACTGTGAGTCAGGCCCAGGATTTTTATTTACCAACCACCACAGACAAAGGGAGACCTCAGTGATATTGATTTTGTTCTAATAAAGCAACATTCTTTGATAAATGCTGTTTGGGTAAACGAAGGTGACTAACTGTCCCAACTTTTCCAGGATAGTCCCGGTTTGGAAGTCTCTGTCCTAGAATCCCAAACACTGTCTTTGGGACACAGAAAAATCCCAGTTTAGACCACTCAGTCTGAATGGTGATCTGGTTTCCCTGGGCAGCCAGTCCCTATGCTTTCCCACCCTGAGCAGCTCTGGGGACTTTGCAATTTTTCAGGGATGCCATTGGGTCTGGGGTAAGGTTGGATGCCTTTGCCCTGGCAGGAGCCTTCCAGTACCTGCTGCCATCCATCAGTCACTCCATCATGGACTTCCATCGGCACTCTCCAGGACCCATGCCCATCTGCCCAGTGGTCCCTTACTAATTTCTGTCAGGGCCGACCTCTACAAGTCTCCTGTTTGACCTGGCCAAGAGACCTTCCCCGGCTGTGCCCCCCCCCCCCATGTCCGGGGACTCCGCTGCCTCCATGTCTCCTGCAGGCTGCCAAATCATGACAAATCACTCATTCCCTCGGACCCTCTCAGGGGAGCTTCCCTCTGATCCTGTCCAACCCTCTGGAATTCCCTTTGGCTGCTGAGGGGCAGATCCGCTGTCATGAAGGCTTCAGAGTGCCCCTGCTTTCCCATCCAGAGGAGCTCTGGGGACTTTGAGATTTTTCAAGGATGCCATTGGTTATGGGGTGAAGTTGGATGCCTTCACCCCAGCATGAGCTCTCCAGACCCCTCCACCATCCATCCTGACATTTCCTCAAGGACTTCCATCATGGAAACTCTGCCTGACCCCGGTCACCCAGGCAGGAACTTTCCAGGCCCACCACTGTCCACCAGTCACTCCCTTAAGGACTTCCATCATGGGGCTGTGCCTAACCCTGCTCACCCAGGCAGGAGCTCTCCAGGCCCTGCTGCTGTCTGCCTCAGCACTCCATTAAGGACTTCCATTATGTGGAGCTCTGGATGACCCCCCCCTCACCCTGGCAGGAGCTCACGCAGCCCTGCCACTACCTGCCTCTCTCCCCTTCCAAACTTCTGTCCCAGAGGGGGCATGATCCATACCCCCTTAACCAACCGGGAGCTGTCCTCTCCCAGTCACTTTCCACCTGTCTCTCCCTTCCAGACTTCCATCAGGACAGACCCTGTCTGGTCTTCCACTTCTACCCAGGAGAGAGAGCTATTTTCCAGGGTTACATACCGCCTGACTGCTGCCAAATCATGCAGTGTCATGCATGCTCTTCAAGCCTCTCACAAGAACTTCACAGCCTCATGGAACTCTGCTGGGCCATGAAGCCTCAGACAGTCCCTCATCCAGACTTCCATGATACTGGTTCTCCCTTTTGCCTTGCACCTAGGGCTTTCAAACACCCATGGATATGGCCCTGGGTCCCCCCATTTCTCTGTTCTTTGCGGCACACCTCAGTCTCTCTTCCACATGGTGCCAGGCACCAATGAACGTTCATCGCTTTGAGCCTCTTGGCATGTGACCTCTTGCATCCTGGGTGGTGCTGTTCACAGAGTGGCATCTCCACAGTGGTGAACAACAGGAGGCCAACCTGCAGGCCCCAGTGAGAGATGACATAGCAGCCCTATCTCCACTCCCATGGGGGCCAGGAGAATGGAATTGCAGACCTGGCTTCCCAGGGTGGCCCTCAAGTGTCCCAGTTTAGGTTCTGTAAAAAAATGGTCACCTTGGGGATAAACAAGAATACTGAGGATAATGTAAATTAAGTCCATGCACTCCAGCCAATGTTAGTGCCCCTAACCAAAGAAAATACAGAGGATGTAGCTCATCTTATCATGGACAAAGCTGTCAGAGTCTCGCTAGTAAAGACTGATAGACCAAATATGCTTCTGATTACATGCATGGGGGGACAAAGTTTAATATGCACCTAGTGCAGGAGATTATACTCATTGCATCCCTCTAGCAAAACTATCTCTGAAGTCACCAAACATCAAAGCTAAGTTCAAACATCTTTATCCAAAGCACATTGTCTGTCTGTCTTGAACAAATGGGAGTAACTGAATTTTCCTGTGATCAAATAAAAGAATATAAAAAACAATGCTTTGATAAGTAGATATGCTGAAAAATAGTGGGTAGGATCCAAACCTAAGATGGTGAGTGTACTGAGGGCTCCAAACTTGGAGATCGGCTTTCCTTTTGAAAAACATAGATACATAAGGTCCTTTCTTTGAAATATAGACTTGCATTTTTTTTTTCATAAACATTTTGTCCAATGAATCAGCCTCAGGAAACTGATAAAACTATTTCCAGAGAAATTGAGTGCTGTCTCTCAAATATCATAATAAAGTGCTGGGTCTGGCAGTGGCAAGAAAGAAAAAGAATTTGAAGTGTTCTTTTACAAAGATTACCATTAAAACAGATTCATCAGCTGCAACCAAACTACATAAAAAACTGGTTCAGTGAAACCTATACAAGGAAGTAAGCAATAGCAATTTTTCATTCTTTCCTAGTGCCAGCTACACTTTGCATTACTTTTTCAGGAAAGGTCTGTATTTCCACAAATACTGGAGATACCAGCAAATGCATCAAAAAAGCTGAGGATGATTTTGTTTCCAAGTTTCCAAGTTACATTCAGTTCTGGGAGATGATGAATACTCATTTTAGAGATCTCTAATATTTATCTGCATGCGATGGAATGGTCTGTAAACCTACCTGCATTGCCAGAGTTGTTCTGCTTCATTCACCCCTTATTTTTTGCATACTGGCTAAAACTTTTGCCACCTCCACAGTGCCTTTTTAGGAAGTTCATGTGATGGACATCCCACAATAGCAAACTCCAATATGGATACTGTCAATGTAAGCACTGCTGAGTGCCAGAAGCCTAAACAGCAAAATCTCTGAATTTGAGGTTTTTCTTAACCACAAATATATTAGCATTTGTGTAAATTGCATTCCAGGGTATAATGTCTATCATTCATTCAGATCCACTAACAAGTATGGGAGGGGTATCAGTATTTATTCACAAATCCATTATCTCTCACCAGACTTCGCTTGATAGAAACCTGGAAATGGGTGACGTCCTGTTTAAACTCAACGAAGATAATCATCACTACAGATCCTCATCTATGACCTCTGCAGATCATGCAGAATACCTTCAGCAGTTAAAATTGTTAACAGTCAAAACCACACCTTTCTTATGGATGATTTCAACTAGCCACACATAAAGTGACAAATATCTGATACCAACAACAAATATATTCAAAATTTCTGGACTTTGTAAATGCCAGTGCAATAGCTCAAACTGTTCCCCTACCCACCATATGTTTTAATCTACTTGATTTTTCTCCTCAAAAACATTTCTCTCAGTTCCACCACCCTGATTTGCTACCCTTTTCCCCGTGTCAGATCAAACCATCTTGTTATGATCTTTCCCAGTAAACCCTGCTTTGTAGCTCCTATGTTTGCTGCATTCATTCATTACTCCAAAACCAATTTATTGTTTACTGATCTCCCTGATGATTACAAATGGTTCTCTTACATACCTTGTAACTGAGGTCACTGCCTTGTTGTTGTTGTATCTTTCGGCTTTTCCTGGTTAGGAGTCGCCACAGTGGAACTCCGGTCTGCTAATGATTGGCAGTAGATTTTTATGTACCAAGTTGCCAGCCCTGAAGCACAACCTTCAATGAAGGTACGCCCATTCACGCATGTCTCCACACAGAAGACGCTTTAGCTGAGAATCGAACAGGGCAACGTCTTACTGTGAGGCGACAATGCTACCGCAGCACCACCACCACATTTAACTGCCTACTGCTGTGAATTTTATTCCCCCTTCAATAGATACATTGAAGTAACTGTACCAGCCTGGTGTTAGCATAATGGCAAGTTTAGAGCTAAATCCATATTGTGAAACTATCCAATCCATTTCAAAAAGCTCTATGATAAAAAGAAAAAGCTCTTGGCCACCACTAAAAGATGCTGACTGCATCATTATAAAAAGGATTTCAAATTGATAAGTCTCTCAAACTTACCATTTAGAAGTGTAATACCAACTGTGAACACAGGACTGTAGCTAATTCAGAAGGCAGTTCAAGACTCTTCCAACTTCTCTTCATCCAGCCTCTCCTCAGTCAACTCCATTCCCCCTCACACACATCCTCCTGAGATAAATTTGGACCAAGTCTTTTTGACACTTCCCACAATTAAAAACACTTTTTCAATGGTTCCTAACAGCACCCCTGGATGTGTGATGAGAAGTGTAAAGTCCCACTTAGCAAACCCCTCTATTAGATCTTCAGCTCTGAGTCTCTACACTTGTTGTTTATGTCTCCAAGATGTGGAGAATAGCAGCTGTGCTGCCCTTGCATAAAACTGGTCATTTTACTGACCCTGGGAAGTGCAACCCTACTAGTCTCACTAATATTATTTGCAAGGCTATGGCATGTATTATAGCTTAATAAACAATGATATAGATGACATATATAGCTACTACCCTTCCGTAACATGGAATAAACTCCCTCTTGAAATCAGAACTCTTACACATCCCAAACAATTTAAACTAACCACAAAAGAGTACCTTAAAGGGCAATGGATCTGCCACTGTTCTTACCCTCCCTGAATATATTCATCTAACTTACCCCTCTTTCTCCTTACTCTCCACTGTCTTCTCTTATAACCAACCTATAGTACCTTTGACCTACTCTGCCCCCCCCCCCCCCAAGTCATGTCTTCGCTTTCCTTTTCCTCCCTTTCTCTGTAATTACAACTTAAGACTTTGGGCAGTATATATATATATATATATATATATATATATATATATATATATATATTATATAACATTTGTATTTCAGTTCTGTTCCTTGTTTGTCTTTTTGTCTTTAATTATTTTAGACTTACTGCATGTGATGTTAAATTTCCATGAAATGTTATATTGTTTGTATTATCTTAGCTTAATTTTGTTCTGTTTTAAGTGTGGAGCTTTTCTCCCTGGGACTCTGCTGAAAAAGGGCTTTGGCTCATTCAGACATTCCCGGTCAACAAATGTAAAATAAATACATAATAAATAAATTACCTTATATACCTGGACAGATACTAACTCGGCTATGTAAAAGGCAGATCATATTTGTTCAACCTGATTGACATCTTTGAAAAGATTACTGTGGCCATAGATAAGGGGCGTACAGTCCATGAAGCTTATCTGGACTTTGCCAAGGCTTTGATACTATCCCTTATGCTGAGGTTATTGACAAATAATCAAACAACATTAGCCAATACATAGTTTCTTGGACTGGAAATTTGTTGTCTGAGAGAACCCATACAGTTAGGGTCGAGGGTGTTTGTTCAAGACAGAATAATATCACCAGTGGTGTCTTACAGGGCTCTGTCCTGGGTCCCCTCCTCTTTGTTGTATATTCTGTGGTCAGTATTAATTCTGTGAAAGACATATTCATTGAATACGTTTCCTGTGAACACCAGCCACTGAAATTCACTTCAGCTAACAGCGGAATTTTTTCCACGGTTCGCAAACACTCACCCACCAACTGTCCCGAACACACAATGGACTAAATCAATTCCACCCAAGTGGGGGGCTTTGCCCTCCACACCCCCAAGTGGGGAGCTTTGCCCTCCATGGCCCCATGTGGGGGGCTGCCCCCACACACCTCCAACTATATATACCAACTCCGAGATCACACTACAGTGGGGAAAATGGGAAAGTTGAGGTGATAGCCAAGTGTTTGTGAACCATGGGAAAAATTCTGCAGTTTGCTGAAGTGAATTTTGGAGGCTGGTGTTCACTGAAAACATTAAGTGAATATGTCTTTCACAGAGCTAATATAGACCCATATTTCTGTCACATAAAAACTGATATCAAGGAACTATGGCTAACCCAGTCTGGTGATGATTGCAAACTGGAGGTGGATTTCAAAGCCCATTTTGATATTCAAATTCTCCAGCAAGGGTTGGAACAAAGAAACTTTTGGGGTAATAATCATGGACTTACCCTCAACAACCAAGAAATGCAGCTCAGTGTCTTTTGGAAAATCTAGCAACATTACTGCTTACCATATAGATAGCATTCCATTTAAAGTTGACATGGTCATAAGGGATATGGGTACATAAGTCTATGACAGGCTTTCTTGTGACCACCATGTCTGTTTGGCAGTGAGAAAATCTTTCTACCTTGTACAGCTTATCCTTCATCATATCACATCAAGGTCCACAGAAGTTATAGTCCCACTTATGCATCCCTTATTAAGCCCATAATTGAATATAATGCTCCCTTTGGCATGTACCTTGCTAAAGACCTAAACCAGCTTGAGAGACTTCAATGTTTCTTCACCAAAAAAGTTTTCACGTCTCAGTAACCTTAGCTACTCGGGTAGACTAAAAGCCCTGTCCCTTCTACTCAGTGTCATACAGACTCCCTAGTGGCAATCTCTGTTTAGTCTTCAGTGGCATGAATGGCCCAGCACTCTTTGATCTCCTTCACCTAAATAGAACCAGTGGAAGAGCAAAGGTCTGTTCTAAAGACCAAAACCTACAGTATCACATCAGTAGCACTAAATGGTATGACAGATACCTAACTCAATGTATGATCTGTTTCTGGAATAGGTTACATTTATGTATCCAACAGAATACGTCCTTAGCAACCTTTAAAATCAGTCTGGATGAATAAATGGGTGTTTGCAAATCTTTACTTGGGATATGTGGAGAAAGTCTACTGGGGGGGGGCATTGTTAGTCTCTCATGGTATTGGGTGATATGGCTGAGACCCTCAGTGGTTTCCTTTGGCTATAAGCCTAGTAGAAACCTATGAACCTATGTCCAGATTTCAAAAGCATGTGGCAGAACAGCAAAACTCATCTGCATAGATGGAAGAGTGGACTGTAGTGCTCCACAAGGCACACCAGAAGACAGCAGTCCTGAATTATGTGTGTATTGTGTGGTATTTTTACAGAACATAACATGTGGGAAGATAAACTGGTCAGGGGATACATGCTGTGCTTAGCATGTACACAAGACAACAGGGCAGTACTGACATCGTAGTCTATATTATAGTGACCATATTCCCAATTGATCTGTCTTGTGACATAAATAGGTATCCTACAGTCCATGGACATTCAAATATAAGAGCATCCACTGTGTAGAACAACACTTCAACACACACACTGATGGGAGGTTTTCAAGTTCCTGACCCTATTACTTTTGTGGGTGCTACTTAGTCCTGCAACAAGGTGGGCCTCTAACAGAGCACCCTAACCTTTCAGGCATACTCCAACTACGTATACCTTCTTTGTTGTTTAGGGCACTGTACCTAACCCCCCCATGATACAGAAGCATTTACTGTAGGCAGCTGTAGCCTTTAATAATATATCACTCCACAGTTTTTAGACGCCTTGTACATTGTAAGTAGCTTGTCAT
Source organism: Protopterus annectens (assembly GCF_019279795.1). NCBI lineage: Eukaryota > Metazoa > Chordata > Ceratodontiformes > Protopteridae > Protopterus > Protopterus annectens. The sequence continues at coordinate 66,368,100 of NC_056738.1, forward strand.
AATTCCTGACACCCTTGACCATTGTGGATGCTATTCAGGTTGGCATCGAGGAAGACCTCTGAAAGGGTATACCTTACTTTTCAGATGTATTCCACCAATGTTTATTTGCTCCATTTTTAGTGGCAGTTCACACCCAATGATTCTTTTAGAAATTAGATGTAGGGAATAGGTAAGCCCATAAAGGTTTGTACACTTTATCGTTTGCATATTTGGCACAAGGAAGCATGCAGTCTTCCTTTGGAATTCTGGATATCCAGAACTATAATAAGCTTGGTGAGCTCTTTGCCCTGAAAGCAACTTACTTCGAAATCCAGCCATGACTCTTTACATAGACTCTGGTGGCTACATTTGAATTATGCTATAACTGTAACATTGAGGAAGGGAGATTTCATCAGTAAATGCTATAACTTGATTTTTATTACTGCCTGTTTTATTTTCTTCTGTGTTGAGTATTGACATTACATTGTCTCACAGTTAAACTGTATAATGCAATATGCAGCCATGTTAAACTGTAATGATTTTCGCAGTGAAGCCTGGTGGGTTGTATTGCATAATGTATATATGAAATTATGCGTGTATGTGTTCTGTGCTTTTAATCAGTCATGAATGTCTTAAAAAGTATGTATTTTAATGTGACAGCAACAATGCATATAATAAAAATATTGGTTGTAAAATATTACCTAACCATATGGTGCTGAGCCTTAGTCATGTGATCCATGGCATCATGAATACTGAAAAGACTGCAGTGTTATCTTTAATTGTAGAAGGCCCAAATTAAAATAATATCTAAATAACATAAAACATTGAAGCTGCACTATCTAGGCTGAAAAGGAAAGCTTGGAGCCCCAAACAGAGATATTTCCACTGAGTCATGTAAGTGGCATTCATAGACAGCTTCCCTGCCTTATCATAGGTCTCCAAAATGCCAGCTAAAAGACTCAGAAGGCAGATCACCATCACTGTAGCAACCAGGCTCTTAAGTGTATATGATCTCTTCCTCAGTCCACCCCCTTAGCAGTGGAATTTCCATTGCTTAGCCTGGAATTGGATTTTGGATGACGATTGTAGGCTTGCCAGAAATCATATTGTCAGAAACTAGTTAGGTGTGGTAAGACTGAGCTGTGGGCTTTATGAGCAAAACTTCATCAAGTATAAGATTAAAAGGAAACAGAGAAAATACACAAATACACACCAACAAACTTCCGCTACAATTCAAGCAGAGTAGCAACCCTGCCACCTTAAAGGTAAACCTAGATAATTGGATCTTATGCTGCCTTCCTTGTGGCTGGAGGGAAGTTTTGAATAGGGGTTATTGGCAAGGCTTGTAATGGTCTATAGACTAATTGCCTACTACTTACATATGAACCTTAGTACTTGTTTTCCCATACCTATGTATCTATTTTTCCATGGTGATGGTTTCACCATTACTTACATACAGCAAGACGTAGACAGGTATTTTTCTATGACAGCAGTATGACCTGGTGCTCTAACAATGCTTAATTAGGTGATTTGTTGCATATTTTTGGTCTTAGAGAAATGTTAGAAAACTTTTAGGTATATTTAGAAATATTCTTAAGAGATTTGCACTATCTCAAGATTGAGTTAACACCCCAATTTTTACTTGTGAGTTTGGTACATCAGCACAATCTGGCATTACATAGGTATAGATTACTAAATGTGACAGCACTAACAACAAATGAAAGCTATAAACCGGCATTGTACACTGTCTGAATGAAATCTATGAGAAAGTTGGTGAGTATGGCACAGACCTTTAAAAGGTAAGATTAGGTGCAAATTCTTGAACTCATGATACCAGTATTTAGACAGACAGACAGAGTTTTGAAGTTGGCAGTGTGCACCTGGACTTCAGGGCTAAGAGACCTTTGGAGTGATGTAGATCAGGCAGGGATAAAGGGGGATGGTTTATACTGATGTCTAGTAACACAGATTATTATGTTCTTCCATCTTTGGGGACTAATGCCAAGATTATAACTTATATAACATCTAAAATTGGATGTTTTTCTGCATTATATAGCCTCTGGAAGGAGTGATATGTAAGAATGTATGTAAGGAAAACTATGTTGTTGATGCTATTACACAGTATTTGTAAAAGAATGTGTCAATCAATAAAACAAAGTAATAAACATAACATATGGTTGGCTACAGAGGTACAAACAGCACAGAGCTATGGTTCACAGAGTAAAGGAAATGGAACATAAAGATTCTGAATGCTAATATTTCATTTCCTAAGTTTTCATGGTGTGAAAGGAGTGCTATCTAATGCATTAATTCATTGTTTTTGTAATAAATATTCCTACTTTTTGTGAAAGCACCTAAGATGTTCCACTGGAGCTTTAGTCACCTACTATACAGCTTTGTACCTCACATTTCCCAGTGTCATTTCTTAGCAGTAAGTAAAGGTGATATTAGCCTGCCAGGCCTGGGCCTGTGAATGTAATGCATAGTGTGAGGTAGAACTCCTTGTGCCTTGTAACATACATTAGATACTCCATCTATGTTACAGCAATATGAGGTATATAGCTACATGTCTTTAGCCACACATCAAACAAACCATACTTGATGGATTGGTGCAAAGCACAAGTCATTTGCATTGTGCATCATACCATCATACCTTTCTGTATGGCAAGTCTTTGTGCTTTACTCTGTAGCATATCGCGTACTCCAAGGAGATCTCTGCTAACATATAAAGCAATGATAAACCCAGAGCTGTTGGACATGCTACACCTAAAGAAATTTCCCAATCCGTCCGAGCTACACACTCTAGGGACCTAAACCTTGTCACCACAATAAATAGGACATGCTGGAGGGATAGATTCCTGTCCCAGAGACTTCCTATACTCTGGAACAAGCTACCCATCTATGTCAAGCAAAGTTCCTCATTAGCACTCTTCAAGAAAAATCTTGATGAGTGGATGGGAAATAGGAAATACACCCCGGGGATCACTTCTGTGGCTCTGCTCAACAGGGGCACAGGAAAATAACTTTCTTGGGTGGTGTAAGCCAGGGAACCTTGTTGGCTATGCTTACTTAGGCCCTTGGGCCGATAGCCTAGTATCTACCTATGAGCCTATGAACATTTTAGGTTTTGCCATTTAATATGTTTGATTTTATACATATGCTATACAACCAACAGAGGTATAGTAAACTAACATAAGCCAAAGATCAAGCTCTTAATGGTTACATTTGTAATTAAACAGTTCAACATCATGACTCATTTTCTAGTAAGAACAGTTGTTGCATATGTCTTTAAATTATAACTTATGCCAACTCTGGCAGCCAGTCAGGTCCACTTATTAAAGATAGCTTGTTATTAAAAGTACAATTCATTATCAACTCTAAATCCCCCAACACACACACACACACACACACACACACACACACACACACACACACACACACACGTTCTACATCACACATGTGCGACTGAAGATTCACACTTACAAAGTGCAAGCAGTCTACCATATTTGATTATTATTGACAAAATATGTAAAATAAATATCATCATAGAAACTGCTTGAATAAAACTCACAATACTTGTATTAAACACATTCTTCTGCATCCCCTTACCCCACTGAAAATTAAAACACTACAAAAAAGAGCACAATAAATAGGGGATGGAAACTAAAGCCAACTGATAAAAAACAATGAACAATTTAAGTTTCTATTAAAAAGCATTTGAACAATTAATGCAGTATAAACCATCAAAGGAAGTGCTTCCAGTTACATCCAGTTATTAGTCCTTTTTTCTAAGACTGTTGTATTTTAGAATAAAATACTTTCCTTATATTAAAGTAAAGCTTTACCTAGCATGCCACCTCTGGCAGGGGAAGTTAAGTTATTCAAGGAATTTTTTGTACATTGAAGCGATACCGTGAGTGTAGAAAGTAATCAGCAGCTCTGAATGAATCGGGGACAAATCTCAACAGAATCAGGGACAAATCCAGAAATAATCAGGAACAATTAGGGACACTTTTAGAATATTACTTCCATGAACTTGAGAGACTGACAGAACAAGAGATGTGAATTAATATATATTTTCTGAAGTAAAAAACTTTATAACTGTAATTATTGTCATATTTATTAAATGTAATTCCCCACCTTTTCTCCAAAAGTCTCCAGTTTTAGAAGACATTAAGAAGGACTTCTCTAAAAATCTGAATACAATACTTTCCTTACATCAAAATCAGGGATGTCCCTGAAAGTCAAGGATAGTTAAGAGGTAAAATCTTTTCATAAAGTTGAAGACAGAGCCCATTATTTCACTGAAGTGGGGTCCTCACACCTTGCTGTATGATAAAACTATCTTACAATAGAAACTGAGCATGAACTAGTATAAAATAAATGTAGGCTTATTAGCTAATAACGATGAAGCTGTTCTTTCTTTAAAGTGATGTAAGTAATAAAGATCTCTCTCCATCCCCCCCCCACACACACACACACATATTCATCAATATTCACATTCATTGATTTACTTGGGAATTATTACCTGTAATAATTATGGTTAGTATAATACCTAGTCAACATGTGGCTTGCTCACCACCCTCTAATTCGTCACAGTGTTAGGCACTCTTACTCCCCATAAATGTCTTTGACAGCTTGATCAGTCTAATCTATACATTGATGCTCATGTTTTACTTAGTACTTGCTTTCTTACCTTCAGGTATGAAGAAGACAAGAAGGAATGGATTGGAATGCTACGTGAGATCAACTATGCTTCAGGAGCAACAGCTGTGTTATCACGGTTAAACCTCTTCAAAATGACTAAATTATAGAGTGACTCATAAATTATATTTAAAACATACATTGTGAGAATGCAGTGTACTGGACCATGTGATTAGGTCCCAATTATATATTTTGTGAAATGTTCAGAATTTTTTATTATACATTACAACTGTAAAGAATTTTAAGGTTTGTTATTTTTTAATACTGTTCAAAGAAAAGAGTTTTGATGCAGCATTACTTGAAATTTGAAAATGTGCTTTCATCTGAGAAATTATTAAACACATATGCTGTAAAATTCTATGTTTTCAAATACAAATGGAAATAGTCAACAGCAGCAAGCTTACTAGTAACATGTACACATCCTGCCTTTATAAAAAGATCAATAAAAACTTAATGTGAAATAATGAGCACTGTTCTGTAATATATAGTGTGATTAGTTCCATCACTGGCATTGTTTATGTCTGAACAGTATTTCATTCCATTATACAGTATAACAGCTGGCATAAACCGATTCCATGGTGTCAGACTCATGCATGCCCTTTATATGTAAAAATCAATGATTGCATGTGTATTACTACAGTGTATTAAATGAGCAATGCCTTCTTATAGTGTAGGTGGATACTTCTAGGGACTACATTATTCTAGAATCAACAACAGCTGACATCAGGGCTGCAGAATAATACACTAAAAATGTATGATTCCAAATTACAGATATTTTGTTTCTGTTCCTATCCCCCCTCAGAGACAGTTAATTAAGTCCTCTATGACTGTACAGAGTAGGGAAAGCAGACAGTCCAATAAACTAAAATGAAAAAAAAATGCATTGTAGGCTACCTATATGTCACTGCTTCTAATGCATTGATGTTCATTCTAGGGAGTTCATGGGAAGTCAGAGAAAACATGCTAGATTAAAAGTAACACAGAGAATCAGATAACACCAGGTATAACACAGCAAGCTGTAAGTAAACCTGAAAAATTTCAGAGCACGTAATATGTATACCAGAGCTGGGCCATACTTAACAAACATGGGGCTGTCTGTATCAATTGCACCACTTCTTAAAATAAGAAATTAGAAAATGCATCACTTAAACAAGCTGCCACTCCAAATTAACATGTGTGCTATTAGCACTGTTTACCTTGCATGTGCATGTCTTAGATACTGTCTCAGCCCAGGCTGTTCAAAATACAGCACTGTTTGATCTACTGTCTGCCATCTGCTTCTAAGACAAGCAGAAGTCTTATGATCTCAAAAACACCTTGCCCTTTCTTTGGTGAATATGCTAGTGCTAAACAGATGAACGTGCTTCTGTATAAAAAGAGGCAGTGTACATATTTACTGAAGCAAACACAACCTTTGAAAGAAACTATTAGACTTAGAATGTGTTAGAATCGAGTACAGTCAGAAAACAACATAATAGGTGATGATCAAACAGGCTTCATCCTAAATAGAAGTACAAGACAATGTTATCAGGCTCATTTCCTTAGTAGATCATGCTAACAGGAAAAAAAAAGAACTATCAATTATTAGCCTAGTCTTAAACAAGACTTTTGACTCTATAAATTGGTCCTATTTATTTAAAGTAGTAGAAGTATATAACTTCTGCCCTGACTTTTTCGATATAATTAACATATTATATGTTAACTCAATATCATACATCAAAATTGGTGCTTTTTTATCAGGTCTGCTCAACATCCTAAAAGGCACTAAACAAGGCTGCCCACTCTCCCCCTTATTATTTGCCCTATAAGTAGAAACTCTAGCTAACTTCATAAGAGGAAATTCTAATATAAGGGGATTTTCTGTTAGTCCAAGCTATATTTCTAAAATACAACTTTTTGTGGACGATGTCATGCTAACAACTGGAAATATACAGATTCCTCTATAGATCATATAACAAAATCCCTGCAAGTTTTTGAAGAGGTTTCAGGCCTAAATTTTAATCACACCAAAACAGAAACATTATTAATAAATAAAAAAGTAAACACTTTACTAAGAAAACACAACTATTTTAACTGGGCAAATGACACCATTCAGTACTTGGGAATATACATAAAGTCAAACTGGAATAATACTTTAAAAACAAATTACACATACCTATTATCCACAGTAAAGCAATTTTTAAATAGATGGAATAAAATGTATTTCACGGTAGAAGAAAGACTGTCATTAATAAAAATTATCATATTACCAAAAATTTTGTTCTACTTCCAAACTTTAATTGCCTCCCCATCCAAAAAGTTAATGAAGCAACTAAATTCTATGTTAATAAATTTCCTATGGTTTCCTCAAAAGCCAAGAATCAGCCATGCTTGGCACTACAGAAGCTGGAAAGATGGGGGAAATAGCATTCCCAAATTTAGAACTTTATGCAGAATCGACCATACTTAATGTGATGAGCCAATGGTTAAACTCCAAATATAGTTCTAATTGGAAAAATCTCCATGTAAGTATCTTATTATCTGACATAGACACAAATATTGACAATATGTTCCCAGAAAATAAAAAAATCTTCCTTTTTGTCAAAGAACATTTCTACAATACCAATAAAAAAAAAATTCTCTTTTCACTAATTATATATTAGATAATTTTAAAAAGATAATAAACAGAAATAATATGACAAAAAGCTTAATATTTTTAATATTTCCTGTAGCATACCCGAAGACATGTCTGGACTCTTTTCAACGTATCTAAAATAAAACTAATGGAAGAAAATGGCTTAGTTTTCTGGCACCAGTTTCTCTGCAATAATAATATCCACGAACCATGTTCTCTTATGGCCAGGTATAACATAAAACACAACCACTGGTTGAACATACAAATATTTAGAGAATACATAGTTAATGAATTCAAAATATGTCATATCACCAGCACAACACCTTTACCTAAAATACTTTCTCTTCTTTATAAAATAAACACTTTGCACATTAATAATATTCTATCATTGTCAAGTATAAATAAATCTTTAAGAAAAAATATGCAAATCCCAGAGGACTCCTTATGGAATTTCACAGAGAGAATAAACAAATCCATTTCTTTTCAGATCGTGATAAAGAATTAGTGCTTAAATCAATTAGTAGCACAACATCATCCCCTTCTTGGAAAATCTTCGCTTGGAAATACATACATAGGAGCTTTATTACCCCACATAAGATGGACTTGATATCAAAAAATAATCGTAATAAATGTTGGAGATGTGCAGAAATACCTTGTGCAGATCTGGTGCACATGTTTCTTACATGTAAAATAGTAACTCCATTCTGGATAGAGTTCAGAAATTTCATAAAAGCATTGTGGTCGGACAAGTGTGAAGTATCTGACTCTGGTACTGTTCAATGCACCAATACCGACACATAACCCAAAATACAGGTGCACCTTCTTTGGTCCTTGCTTGCAATTGCAAGAAAAATCATTACGTCAAACTGGAAGTGTAAAAAAATCCTATCATTTACAGATTTTTTTATTATTAGCTAAACTTGTATGTAATAAGGAGTTGCACACTATTTCAGAAATAACTACTAAGATACCACATAAGAAATTAACTTGGTTGAAGCTTGAAAAACTGCTAGATAAAATGTAATCACAACAATGACATTATATCTGTTATGGACATTGTAAATAGTTATTGTTCCATGTCATGATGACATATATTGTGCATATTTATGTATCATATTTCTTGTATTATTTTATTTCATAAAAATCAATAAAAATGTTTTAAAAAAAAGAAAATAATATATTTTAACACCAGTGGAATGAACGATCAAGGAAGTGGACCCACATCCAGCAAAGGCTTTTTCCTGTTTGTTGGTTTTATAAATACACACAATACAGACTACACTGAAAAAAAAAACATTGGTGTTATGTATTTGGAGCTTTGTTTATAAAATGGCCCCTGTTTGAGCAGAGCAGCATGGCAGCATTATATTAGTAAGAAGTATCCAGTTTCACATAATCTGATGATGTTACAAAACATACCTATCAGCAAAAATGTGTTAACTCTAATGCTTACGTTATACCAAAACCAGTTAAGCATATCACAAAGGTGCCTACAGATCACCATTACTGATGTTTTTCATGAATTATAATATTCTCTTAAATAAACATTGCATCTCTGAGCAGAAACCTAAAAATTCTACCAGTTAAACGTTCCTTACATTAACAATTTGGCATATATTTCACTGGAATCCAAAAAGGAAAACCAAAAAGAAGACAAAAGTGAATTGTGCTACTGATCTTCCAGATAGTTTCCATTATACTTCCTATGTGTGTTGTCTACGTTTTTGCAATATGCAGTACCGCTGGCATTATCCGACTTTTATAAGAGCAAAACAAGTGAAAAGTAAAGTGATGCTCCAGGAAAATTATGTGACCAATGACCTGAAGGCTGGGACACTCATTACTCATGAGTTTTGACTTCTAACATGATGTATATTTGTAATTTTGTCATCTTAAAATGTACAGGGGCATATTTTCAAAGTACAAAAGTACATGAAAAATGTCAACCATTTAACCAACAATTCACAAAATAAAAATGACGGTAACAAAATCCTCTGTTTATATGTTATTGTTTTTATTTATTAATTTATGCGTGTTTAACGATATTTTATACAAATGTATATTAATCCATTGCTTTTCCACATTTCTTCCCTCTGTTATGAATCTGTAATTAAAGCTCTCCTATGATCAATGTACTTCCTGAGTCTACCCACTGAAGCGCTACTCCACAAAGCTACTTTCCCAGCACACTCTGCTGAGTCTGCATGGAGTCTTGGCATGCTCCACTGGTTGTTTAAACACCCATAGCAGCATCAAAATACCCCTTCTATGCTGATGATAATGGTGCTTTCCCATGAGAACAGTAAAGGTAAGAATGTGGGCCACAACTAATGCAGACTGAGGTAGGAAGCTTTGATCTGTTATTACAGCTTTCTCCCTCTTATATACGAATGTCTTTCTGATAAACAGATGGTAATGGGGTATGGTGTACAGAATGTGTCTGTCTCAGGCCCTGAACAGGTATTTCACCCTGACCTACCACATGCTCAGTCTAGCTGCCAATGGCTGCTGGACTAATGGACCTTTCTTGACAGCATATCTCCAACACCTCCTCCCACCAGGAGGCCATGAGCAGGTGAGCCTTATCATGCCTTCCCCTCCCATTTAGCTCCATTAATATCCATGCTACTAGTCGAACATGTGCTGCCTGGGTCGCAGTCATGGCTTTAACCTTCTGTGCCATAGAGGTGGTACCTTGACATCATCACTTAAAAAAGTGCAGTTATTTCAAACAATAAATACCAGAACAAATATTTTCTAATACAGTAGAATGGTACAGAGAGACAGGAAGCTTCTATCTATAGTGATGGTGATCCAGGTTTAACTAGATTTCCTGGGTTTTGGAGCACCATTCAAAGGTAGGAGGATTGACTTTCTGATGGTCTGCTCTCTTTTCATGACACAAGGGTTGAGACATGGAGAGACGTAGATAGCAATTCACAATAATGTTGGTAGTCATCTTACATGTGAGCATATGCACGGCAGCATAAGTGTGTGCAACAAACTGTTCCATTACATGCTGAGAGCTTGGTGATGTAAGTAAATGAAGTAAATAGCCAGTGCATATGTATATAGTCAAACGCTATCCACTGATTAAAGTGGGATTGCAGAACTGTGAGTGTACCCCACTTATCCCAAAGGTTACGCAATTTTGGAGTTACTATATTCAGAGATGGAGCAGTGTTGGGGGTACAGACTCCACATGTAAGAGAAACATCAGACTTGCCCCCTGCAAAAACATGTGTGTTTTTTTTTAATATACTACAATGTACAGTTGATTTAACAGTTTCAACAACTAACAGTGCAGTGTTTGGTAGTATGATTATTAGTTATAGATCCCATCACAATAACACACTCTTAGCACATGAGAAACTTCACAACTAAAACTGTTGTACATCAGTGGAGCTAACATGGCTCCCACTTAAATTAATCTGGTCAAGGGATGGTGATAGAATAAATTTGTATTCATACCTTTACTTATGATACAGGTACTTGGATGATATATTTTTCTGGATGGGAAATAATGACATCCAATATTTGATTTTACAATACGTTAATTATGTAACAAATGCTTAGCATACCTAATATAATATGCCTTTGAATATTCTAGCTCCATTTTTTTTTACTTTGTCTAGAAAGACTTTTTTTCATTGTTCTTCATAGCTCAAATTCATGGATCATAATATTAAGAGTAATCTTATCAAGAAAGAAACATTGAAAATTTTGGATTTTTAAATTAAAAGCCTTTAGTCAGTCATATTAAAGTCAAGTTAAATGAGGCACTGGAAGTGAAACATTAGGTTAACCATACATTATTTGTTCTCGTAAATAGTACAGGTATATGTTTTGAGCATATATTAATCAAATATTGCTTGTTGTATGAGTGTATTTAATATGTATTTGTTATGTCTTCAAATGTTTAACTCTGGTTTGTAATCTGTTTATCATTTTAATTGGATTAGATGAAAAATCTTTAAAATGGCTGCATTTTGTGTGAAGATTTATATCTGAGGATGTTCATGTAAATTTATTAAGCCATTAGTTAATAACATATTACATTGAACATTTATCTGGTGCTGTTGGTCCTCAGGAATGTTAAAGGTATCTCCTGAAGATCTTCTACTGATGTGTGACCTGCATAAAAATGCTGGAAGAGAGCAAAATGTTTTGCCTTTGTACAAGGCAAGAAGCAAGAAAGATCCAAGGAGTTATAAACCTGTTAGTTTAACAGCAATAAGGGAGAACATAATAAAGAGAATCCAGAAGAAAAGGTTAGTTGATTTCTTAGAGGACATCAGTCTCCAGGACAGCAAATAGCATATGTTCATAGCTAGGATGAAATGTAAGGTGGATCTGATCCACCTCCTATGAGTGAGTTACAGAAGTTGATGAAGAAGTAGCTGGATAGCCTGGATGAACAAATCACAGCCATTAAGGAGGAAATGCGGAAATATTCCTACAATGGGGCCAGGCTCAGGAGGAGGATAGCCCCCCTGTTGTAGAAGGAAGCAGCAGTTCACAAACAGGATAAAAATTGATTGGCCAAAAAAGAGCCATAATGATGATACAGTGGACTGTTGAGGATAAGAAAGAAATTATGTATTGTTATTATTATGTAAGAAGCCCAGAATTTCCAGATACAAGATATACAAAACGATTAAGAGAGAAATTAGAGGAAAGAAAAATACTTTCACAGGAAAAACTGTCAGAAGCTTCAGATAAAAAATTGTGTTCATTAATACAACAGATTTTTGACAAACTGTATATAGATCAAGAAACTTTGATCTCTTTGGAAAAAGAAGCCTTTGAGGAACTGGAAAAATATAAACAACAAAACTTAGAGATATTTGAAAAAGCTAAAAAAGAGATATGGACATGGGAAAGAAAAAGAGATTTGATATGGTGCAATATTTATGCAAAGGAGAAAGCTAAGTTAACTAATATAGAGAAGGCAGTCTCAAAAGTATTTGAAGAGAAATACAGACAAAGGCATCCAGATATGGAAAATTTCACAATAAAAAGATTAATAACACAAAAACATAATGTAGAAAAGACGATTAGTAAAGGTTAAAGAAATAGAAGCTGAAGTTATGGTGTGCCTGCAAAGTGAAGGATTTAATGTAGAAGGTCTAAGACAGACTACATCACAGTATGCTGGAGTATGTCCCCAGAATAAGGAAAAGCAAGAAGACCAGGAGACATGTGAAGATGAAATATGGACATGGGAAAGGAAAAGAGAATTAATATGGTGTAATATTTATGCAAAGGAGAAAGTAAAATTAATTAATACAAACAGAGCAGCACCAAAGATATATGAAGAAAAATATAGGCAAAGGAATCTGGATATGGAAAACTTTACAATACAAAAAATAAGAAGACTAAGAGGAAAAGTAGAAAAAGAGATGAGCAATGGAGAAGTGAAAGAAATAGAAACTGAAGTAATGGAACAGCTGCAAAGAGGAGGATTCAGTGTAGAAAAGCAAATGCAGAAAGCACCACAACAGGAGAGAGCAATGGATATCCAAATTAAGGGGAAACCAGTGGAACAGGAAGTAACTGGTCAGGTGCCATATCAAGATATTTTAGAGCCTTCCACAAGAAACCAGTATAAACATCCATTTGAAGCTAGACAGCAAGGAAAGAAACAGGAAACTGTGGAAACTCTGATGCAGTCAATGTTGAGGAGTGATAGGACAGTGAGTTCCCACATGACAGAACAACACATGACAGGATGAAATTGAAGAGAATGTGCCACAGGAAGATGCTATAGAACTTTCTATAGAATGCCCACAGGAAATGGAAAACAAGGGATGTACCCTCAGTATGGAAGAAAAGGAGTTGAGAAGAGTTGCTTGATTTAATAGACAAAGGTAGCTATATTAAGATCAATGAGAGAAATAGACTGCAGAAGGTTAATAAAACCCCAAAAGTCAGAAGCTTGATAAAACAAATGAACACAGTAATTACCACTGTCCATAGAGACCCATGCAATATAACAGAAGTAAACAGAATATATTACTGTGCTGCTAAATTAATAACTGATAAAGTTCTATCACAAGAACACAGGGTAGCGAGGGAAAAGAGGGAGCAACAGCGAATACCATCATGGAAATATTGAACAGAGAAAACTATAAAGCAGCTAAGAGAAGATGTATCATTGTTTTATAGAAGAGGGAACAGATCAATGAAAATATTAAGAAAGATAGATGTGATAAAAGCAATGAGTGGTATTAGAACAGACCAGGATCTATTATGCACTATTGGAGATAACAAACTAAAAATTACAAAACAGGCAAAAAGACTTAGAAGATATGATGATAAATATAAGGGAAAAACACAAAATAAACAAATTATTGATGACCCAAAAAGTTTTATATAGAACTGGGAAATAAGGTAAAAGGAATAGATAGACCACCAAAAAAAGAGGAAGTAGATACATTTTGGTGAGGTATCTATGAAGATCCTGTGGAACATAACAAAGATGATAAATGGATAGAAGAAGTAAAAGAGAGAATAAGAAGTTTAAAGGTACAGGATATGAAATGGGATGAAATAACAACTAGAGAGATTGAAATAAAGTTGAGAAAAGCCTCTAACTGGAAAACCCCAGGCCCAGATGCAGTACCTAACTTTTGACTTAAAGTATTAACTTCTTTGCACAATGATTTAGCCATAAGTAAGAACTATTTATATATGCACCCCAAAAAAACAATGCTCTTACTTAAGAGTGAACCTGCAAGCTACCCTAAAAATTATAGACCAATAACTTGTCTTCCGACAACATACAAACTATACACTGGAATTGACGCTGACAAGAGTTTATAGTCATTTAGAAGAAAACTCAATTATGGCAGTAGAACAAAAAGGCAATAAAAGAAAGTCATATGGAACTAAGGACCATTCGTTGTTAAACAAAGTTATAGTGGAGAATTGTAAGAAGGGGAAGAACCTAAGTATAGCATGGATTGACTACAAAAAAGCATTTGATAGTATCCCACATTCATGGATAAAAAGAGTGCTTAAAATGTATAAGATACACCCTACACTGATTGATTACATTACAGTAACCATGAAAGAGTGGCAGACCACTTTGAAATTAAGCCATGATAAAGGACAGATTATTATCCCAGGGATAAAAATTCAAAGGGGGATATTCCAGGGCGACTCTCTGTCACCCTTGTTATTCTGCCCTGCCATTAACCCATTAAGCTGCTTACTTAACAGCCTAGGCCATGGCTATAATTTGGTTTCTAGAAAACAACAGTCTAATGACTTCTCATCTTCTCTTTGTTGATGATTTAAAATTGCATAGCTCATCAGATGAGGAACTGAAAACACAGCTGTAGGTTGTCAAAACTTTTTCATATGATATCGGAATGTCATTTGGTCTTGATAAATGTGCAAAAGCAACCTTTAAAAAAGGAAAATTGCAGCACCAGGAAAACATCAGTTTGGAACAAGAATGTGATATAAAAGAACTTGAGCAAGAGGGGGATGTATAAATACTTGGGAATTGATGAAGGATCAGCAATAAAACATGAACAAATGCAAATAAGGCTTAGTAAAGAGTACTTTAGAAGACTTAAATTAATCCTAAAAACAGCATTGACACCTAGGAACAAGATCCAAGCTATAAAGCAATTTGCTCTTCCTGTCCTAACTTATAGTTTTGGAGTGATTGACTGGCCCCAAAAAGTGTTGGATAGATTGGATATCAAAACAAGAAGGATGCCTCATGCTCACCAAATCATTTATAAAAATCAGTGTATACCAAGATTATATATCCCCCATTCTGAAGGAGGGATGGGCCTCCTTGAAATTGATTACATGTATAGATCTGCAATCATGGGACCCCCACACATATCTATTGACCTCACAAGATCCAAATGTGGTGAAAGTTTTGAAACATGAGGAGAATAAATCTAAGATGACATCTCTGCTTAATTTAGCAGAAGCATATCGACGTCAAGCAGGAATGGAAATCAAACCAGAAGTGGATAAAATCCAGGCAGCAACTGAATGTGATAAAAAAAGAAAAGAAAGAATATAAGGTGAAGGATCAGATGAGAAGGCAAGAAATGTGGAAAAAACATAAATACAGTTGCATGTATAAAAAACTTCTGGAACAGCCTCATGTTAATCAAGAACAAACACAGGAATGGTTAAGGAGAGGTGAATTTACATCAAGAAATGAAAGGTTAATATTGGCACCCCAAGATAGTGGGCTGCATACATGCTGGTTTACTAAGTCCATTGAACATGTGGGAGAAACAGACATATGTAGGTTTTGTGGAACCAAGTTGGAAACAGTTACACACCTTATTGCTGGCTGCGATGCTCTAATGGCAGAGGGACTGTATACTGAAAGGCATAATAATGTGGTGAGATTGTTACACTGGAGAGTGTGCAAACATTATGGTATCAAAGTGGCTAAAAAACATTGGAAACATGAGCCACAGAGAATCATAGAAAATGATGAAGTTTACATCACATGGTAACACCCAATAACAACAGACCAAAAGATAGATGCTAGAAAATCGGACATAGTGATCCAAGAAAAGAAGACAAAAGTAGCATTGATCATTGAAATTGCCACACCTAGTGACTATAGTGTCTTACATACAGAGAGACACAAAGTCATAAAATACCTTGATGTGCAGGCAGAAATGAGAGCCATGTGGAAGAAAGATACCCAGACAGTTCCAATAGTAGTAGGAGCAACTGATCTTATAAAAAATAATTTAAAATCATATTTAGATATGTTACCAATTCATGTAACACCATATGAATTGCAGAAGGGGTCATTGCTGGGCACATTGTGGGTACTGCGAAGAGCACTTTTGGCTAACATCAAAGAGTGAAATAATATTAATTTCATGAACTTTAATCGTACTCTGACTTAGGAATGGGGTCCATTCCCGTCATGGTATTAGAAACCCAAAAGACTTGGAGAAATCAAAAAAGAGGAACCATTTTGCTGTGTTTACATAGTCTTGCAGTTAGTGGAGAGAAAATGTCCCACAGATGAAGGATGGTTTGAATGAGTATTTATGCTGCAGAGAAAGAATTTTGACATGAGATAATCATGGACTAGTCTATGGAAGTGAAATGAGATTTAAGTTTGACAATGCTGAGTGAGGATTTTGATCTGAATTAAATTTGCCTTGGTGAATGTTTTAGAGATGTTATCAAATCTGAATGTGATTGGACAGTGATCATAAAAGTGCGTGGGGGGAATGGAGATATGGAGGAGACAGTGGAGGGGTTGGTAATAATAAGAACATTAAGGAGAGAGTGTTGGTTGGTTCATGGATTAGATCTTGTTGCTTCAGTAATTAGTTGCATGAAACCATGATCTGCAAGAAAGTTTGAGATGTCATTAGAGTAAGGTCCCAGTCAGTAAACACTGAAATCTCTAAGAATGAACCTATTGCTATGTAAAAGAGAGGCTGCCAGTGTATTAAGAATGAGGGAATGGCCTTTTTGAGAAAAGGGGGCAGACGGAATCCAAAGGCTATAATTAGTGTTTTATGTTGAGTGGTGGGAAGTTTTATAGTTAATCAACTAGGAATGGGGTCAATGGTGCTGTAGGCATGACCAGTAATGTGGGAGCATCATGCCTCTCAAATGTATATATTTTGGAAGGACCCCTAATTTATTCTGAAACTTTTGCACCATCTCTCCTAAGATCGTTAATTATTTTAAGATGTTCTACATAAACAGCATTTAAAATGTGTCCCAAGTTTTGAGTATTCTCTTTAATTATTTTTTGCTTTGTCTGTAACACTGGAGGTAAATGTTGAGAGAGTATGATATGGGTTAAGATGTTTGTTCCGACCCAGTTAAGTGTCCCTCCCTGTTTCATTGCTAGCCTTGGCATCAAAGTTGTAATTATAGCTGGGGAGAAGGTATTAAACATTTAGAGAAGTGCTTTTAGCCATGTTTCTGTGACAATGACTATGTCTATTGAGTGAGAGGAGAGGAAGGCAATTACTGGATCCAAAAGACAAAGTCTGGAAGGAGAATCAAATGAAGCACTGAAGTATGAAGAAATAGCGTAAAAAAACCTTTTATTTCCGCTTTCATCCAAAGACTTCATCAGAATACAAAACACTAAAAAAAACAAACATTATATACCCTACTACAGAAGTAATAAAATAATTAATCAATTAACCTATCACATTAGGTCTAAAACAATTAAAATCAATTTCAAAAAATTCATCATTAATTAAATAAGGAAAGCAAACCTACTGATTCTTTATCAATACTTAATCGAGAACATTTCAAAAAGCATTTAATATTAATGGTCTCGTTCAAGCCAGGGGGCTTATCAGCCTTTAATCTGACTTGCCAAAGTGTTTCCCTTTGCTCAACGTAATTTTTATAATCACCACCCCTTAGGTCAGATTTAACAACCTCCACTACTGAAAATAAAAAATTTCTTGAAGTTGTTACAAATGACAGAGTGTCTGAATAGGGCACTGTTAACATCTTGTGTCTTGATATTGTAAATATGTTCACGAATACGAACATTAAGACTACGGGTGGTCATACCAACATAAAAAACGGAGCAGGAACTACACGTGGCGATGTACACAACCCCCTTAGAGCGACAGTTAACATATTCAGGGACCATAAAAGTCCGGTCGATACTATCTATAACAACAACAGGACCCTTGGCAATATATCTACACATATTACAATTATTACAGGCAAACATACCTTTACCTTCAATTGTCCTGTTTTTCAGTGCAAATCTATCAAACTCAAGGGCTTTTTTAATGTTGTATACATTCCTAAACACAAAACTAGGTTTGTTACCTAGAACTTTAAAAATATCAGAGTTTCCTTCAATGATCTTCCAATTATTCAATAAAATTCTTTTAATATGATCCCCATTAATACTCATTTCTAAGGAACAAACTAAATTGTCACATTTCCCATGCTCGACAAACTTATTGCAAGGCAAATGTTGGAAACCAAAGTTTGAAATGTTTAATAAAGCTGGATAATGTGACTGGCGTTTACTCAACACTTCACTAACAGTATTGTCCAATAATTCTGAGGGATAACCCCTCTGAAGGAACAAATTCTTAATAAACTCTAACTCCAAAACAAGATCTTTTTCATCTGAGGTCATCCGACAGGCTCTAATAAACTGACCTTTAGGAATGTTACGTATCATATATTTAGGATGAGCACTTGAATAATGGACATAACTATTTGTGAATGTCTTTTTTCGATATATTTTACTTTTAAATTTCCCAACTGCAGAATCCCACAAAACACAAACATCCAAAAAATTAATACTAAGACCCACATCACCTAAGGTAAATTTTAAAAAACAATCCAACATATTGATTTTCAAAAAGAAACTGATCGACGGTAGTTTTATTCCCTTCGATAATAAAAATCAAATCATCAACAAATCTCTGATAGAATAAAATATTAAATTTGTGTTTTAAGAGACTTAAGAATGTAGATTCCCACCAAATCATAACCGTATTGGCATAAGAGGGTGCAGCTGGGGACCCCATAGCTACACCTCTCATTTGCCGATAATATTTATCTTTAAAAACAAAACAATTGCTTTGTAATTTGATCTCAATGAACCTACAAATGGCAGATATTTGTCCAGCAGTATGTTGCCCATTCTGTAATAGTACACTACGAACAGCTTCGACCCCCTCATCATGAGGAATACATGTAAACAAAGAGGTTACATCTAAGGTAAAGAAAAAATGTTTGTTGGGATCAAAAATGGCACTAGCAGCAAACATATTCAATTTTGCTAAAAAATGCCAGGAGTCTTGTAAAAAACTTTCCTGTTGCGAAACTATAGGACCAAGGGTAGCATCAACAATTAAAGAAATTCCTTCCGTAACAGAGTTTGGTGCTGACACTATTGGCCTAAAAGGAGGCTCAAAGATATTTTTATGTGTTTTCGGAATCCCAAATAGGATTCCTATTCTTGGGTTATTTATAACACAAAACTCATACACATCCAGATCTATCTCGTTAGACATTAGGGCTTCATAAAGAAAAGAATGAATTAAACATTGTTTCCTCTTAATGTCATAGAGAGTGATAGCCTCATATTATTCCCCATTTTCCAATAATTGTGACATATTAGAGCAATAGGTGTCCTGTTTCATTATGACTATATTGCCACCCTTGTCACTTTTCATAAATCTAATGTCCCCATTCTTCTGACATAACTCTTTAAATGCTTTCCTATCATTATAGCTTAAATTATATTCAACTTTACGTCTGTTAGTAAAAATTCCCTCTACTTCTCTAATACATGCTTCTTCAAACACTTTTATAGTATTAGTAAGAGGGGGGTTATAACTTGATGGCTTTTTAAGCTTTTTCTTTTCGCCTGGAATGTCACTCAAGATATAATTCAGGTTCATTTTCCTGATGAACCTTTTGATATCTACAACAGTTCTACACAAGTCGGCCTTCCTAGTGGGAACAAAGTTTAAACCTAAACGTAATAATCTAAGTTCACAAGGTGTAAATATATACTCCGTTAAATTAATAATGTCCAAATTGTCGTTTGATGAAGTTAGTTCTCGTCCCCTGAGGAGTTCGAACTTAGAAAGGTCCGACTTCTCGTGAAGACGGTTTTCTTTGATGGTAAACACTTCTTCCCTAAAAAACCATTAGCGTTATTAGAAGCACTGTTTAAAACAGTTAAAATGCCTTTGTCAGTCCCCATCGCATCAACATTTTCATCCAGTTTATTAGATTCGCCCCCTGACACCTTATCGCCAATAGTATTAGCAATCTGTTCGGAAATTTTTAAAGAACCAGCATTAGTACTTGTAGGTGAAGAGGTACAAACCTCATTAGTGTTTCCATGGTCAGAGTTCTGAACGCGTACAGTTGTTTTTCCATAAGGATAGGAACTACCTGAAGGTTCTTTGGTATTAACCACGGAACTGTAGTTCCGTCTGTTGAAACTTTGAGAAGTTTGTCGCTTACTGTTATAGTCTCTAATACTAGAAACAAAATGGGTATATGCTGAATTTGTTTCGTATGCGGTGATATCCCGTTGCAGTTTCGTTTACTTTCTATTTGTAATTTCAACTGAGTGTTTTTCAACCTCTTCAAAAACGGATTTAAAAAGATCACCATTATTAACATTACTGTCCGCTATTTCTTGCTCTAATTGATCAATCTCGTCTTTCAAATTAGACATTTTTACAACATTGTGATCAATAAGCAGTCTAAGAAATGCCATACCTGCTTCATTGAAGAAGGTTACCAAAGTCCCGAACATAGCATCCTCTATTTGGACGCCGTTGGGGCATTTGAAAAATCTCAACCCCTTCGGCATTGTTTTTAACTCGATGCACTGTTCAAAATAACAATTTTCTACGGTTAAAGAACGATATCTTTTCACCAGCTTAGTTAGGACATCACGTTTCCTGTTGATTTCCTCATCATTGCGATGTTGTCTACACGAAAAGTTCACAAAAGGGTTGTGTAATGGTCTTAACAAAGATTTTACTCCGGATCTATTGGTAATACAAGATACCGGAATAACAGTATCAGCCTTCGTCGCTGGATTAATGACGTTGTTACCAGGCTCCACTTCGATTACTGTATCAAGCTCCTTAAAGGAACCACACGGACTTGAGGCATTCACCGCTTGAAAAGTTTTTACAGTAGCATTCGCTATTAAAAATTTCAAAGATTTTTGAATGTCCACCAATGTTGATATAAGTAAGTTGTTCACATCCTTACCGGCATCACTGCTCGGAATTGTGTGGGTAGTTAAATTTAACAGTTCATCATCGATTTCCCCTTCCATAATAGCAACCAGAACCAAATGCAAACCACGAAAAGCCAAAAAGTCAAACCAAAAGACAAAGTCTGGAAGGAGAATCAAATGAAGCACTGAAGTATGAAGAAATAGCGTAAAAAAACCTTTTATTTCCGCTTTCGTCCAAAGACTTCATCAGAATACAAAACACTAAAAAAACCAAACATTATATACCCTACTACAGAAGTAATAAAATAATTAATCAATTAACCTATCACATTAGGTCTAAAACAATTAAAATCAATTTCAAAAAATTCATCATTAATTAAATAAGGAAAGCAAACCTACTGATTCTTTGTCAATACTTAATCAAGAACATTTCAAAAAGCATTTAATATTAATGGTCTCGTTCAAGCCAGGGGGCTTATCAGCCTTTAATCTGACTTGCCAAAGTGTTTCCCTTTGCTCAACGTAATGGGCAACATACTGCTGGACAAATATCTACCATTTGTAGGTTCATTGAGATCATATTACAAAACAATTGTTTTGTTTTTAAAGATAAATATTATCGGCAAATGAGAGGTGTAGCTATGGGGTCCCCAGCTGCACCCTCTTATGCCATTATTCAAGTGCTCATCCTAAATATATGATACGTAACATTCCTAAAGGTCAGTTTATTAGAGTCTGTCGGATGACCTCAGATGAAAAAGATCTTGTTTTGGAGTTAGAGTTTATTAAGAATTTGTTCCTTCAGAGGGGTTATCCCTCAGAATTATTGGACAATACTGTTAGTGAAGTGTTGAGTAAACGCCAGTCACATTATCCAGCTTTATTAAACATTTCAAACTTTGGTTTCCAACATTTGCCTTGCAATAAGTTTGTCGAGCATGGGAAATGTGACAATTTAGTTTGTTCCTTAGAAATGAGTATTAATGGGGATCATATTAAAAGAATTTTATTGAATAATTGGAAGATCATTGAAGGAAACTCTGATATTTTTAAAGTTCTAGGTAACAAACCTAGTTTTGTGTTTAGGAATGTATACAACATTAAAAAAGCCCTTGAGTTTGATAGATTTACACTGAAAAACAGGACAATTGAAGGTAAAGGTATGTTTGCCTGTAATAATTGTAATATGTGTAGGTATATTGCCAAGGGTCCTGTTGTTGTTATAGATAGTATTGACCGGACTTTTATGGTTCCTGAATATGTTAACTGTCGCACTAAGGGGGTTGTTTACATCGCCACCTGTAGTTCCTGCTCCGTTTTTTATGTTGGTATGACCACCCGTAGTCTTAATGTTCGTATCCGTGAACATATTTACAATATCAAGACACAAGACGTTAACAGTGCCCTATTCAGACACTCTGTCATTTGTAACAACTTCAAGAAATTTTTATTTTCAGTAGTGGAGGTTGTTAAATCTGACCTAAGGGGTGGTGATTATAAAAATTACATTGAGCAAAGGGAAACACTTTGGCAAGTCAGATTAAAGGCTGATAAGCCCCCTGGCTTGAACGAGACCATTAATATTAAATGCTTTTTGAAATGTTCTCGATTAAGTATTGATAAAGAATCAGTAGGTTTGCTTTCCTTATTTAATTAATGATGAATTTTTTGAAATTGATTTTAATTGTTTTAGACCTAATGTGATAGGTTAATTGATTAATTATTTTATTACTTCTGTAGTAGGGTATATAATGTTTGGTTTTTTTAGTGTTTTGTATTCTGATGAAGTCTTTGAACGAAAGCGGAAATAAAAGGTTTTTTTACGCTATTTCTTCATACTTCAGTGCTTCATTTGATTCTCCTTCCAGACTTTGTCTTTTGGTTTGACTTTTTGGCTTTTCGTGGTTTGCATTTAATTACTGGATCCAGCCTGATTTTTATGCTTTTGGCATTCAGAAGTGCACAGGCAATCAAGGGTGTGTCAAAGAGTTTTTTATAGCCATTTAGGTGAGAATGGATCAATGATAGATTCAATATTCTCTTTACTAGAAGAACAAAAAGTTTGAGGATATTTGTAGTTTGGTGTGATACTTAGAGAAATTGAAAATGATAAAGTACTGCGAATCTGCAAGAGTTTTATGGGGAGAAGTTTGGGGGGATACAAGGGGTTACATTTATTACTGATTTGAAAGAATACATTAGTGGGATCATTCAACAAAACGGTGAAGGTATGGTGGACTGGAATGGGATATGAAATGTTGGAGTGATTAGATGGGATACAAGATTAGGAGGGAGAAAGAGGGGAGAGGAAAAAACATGTTGTGGTGGGAAGGGATTGAATTTATAATAAAGGAGAAGGGTTTGTTCGGTTAGAGGAAGGGAGTTTAGAAACTGTCAGGAAAAGGAGAGGAATGGGGCTTTGAAGTGGGGATAAGGATGGAGTGAGAATGATGAAATGGGAGATGAGGGGTAAATATAGTGAGATGATGAGAACATAAGTGGAGTGATGATTTAGAACTGAGTGGCACAGTTTCTGCTTAGCAGCAAAGATGCAAGGTATGGTCTTGATGCTGAGATGGCAAAACTGGATTGAATATTTTAGTTCTGGCTATGGGAGAGGTATGATAAATAAAACAGGTTAAATGGCCATAGAATGATGTGGGAATAAGTAAGTAGATGATAGAAAATATGACATCATGTGAGACTGGAGAGTGGATTGCAGCAACTATAAAGGTACAAGCATAGGGAGTGGCAGGATATGGCGATCTGAGAGGAGTTAAAGTGGGCTACCAATAAGCTGAAACTGTAGCCACTCAATGTGCACATATTGCACAATGAGGCTGTCCAGGCTACTGAATAGTAATCTAAAGGATAGATTTTTATTCATATTAGGGAGGAGGGATAACATTCGCCAATCTCTACTGGCCCCCACAAAGATAAAGGACATATTCCTAGTCATAACTGCCTTCATAAGTGGCCAGATAACATGAAAATAAAAAGGCAGATTACAAACAAAAAAAAAAAAAACCAAGTAGGTATGAAAGAAAATAAATAAAGCAAAACTGTAGTGGGTATTTATCAGGGCATGGAGTAAGCAAACACCTATCTAGGGGAAGATTCACAAGTTCCCTATTGCCTGGGGAGCAGGAAAAAGTGGAGATAAACATTGGTTACAGTAGAACACAGTCTACATAGATTCGATGACTTAACAAGACTGGCCTTAGGGTTTAGAATACAGAGGTAATAGCAAAGGAATATCTAGGCAGTTAACAAAAAATGCAGTACACAATGTATTAATTGAAATAAAGGTATGAGGCATATTATATACAATGTCTGCATGAGTACCTTTCTAGCTTAGAATTTAGACATTTTTCATAGTTGGGAAATTGGTTAGTTTGAAGTAGTTGAAGTTTAGGTAATGACAGTTGTGTGTGTGTTCAGGTTATAATCAAAAAACCTGTAGAGCCAGCAAACAGTGACAAACACAAGATAATTTATCTTGTGTTTGTCACTGTTTGCCTACTCTACACATTTTTTGATTGTGATTTGATTTTGGAGCCATGCAGCTACCATACGTGCAGGGGCCTGCTCTTCGTGACATTGTGTTCAGGTTATGCCTAGAGGTGAGCTTAGTTTAGAACATTTGAGTAAATGTAAAATTCTTGAATTCATTAGGCAGTGCATTCCAGTGTTTAGGAACAGCAATACTGAAGCATACATGGTCTTCTCCTTTTTTTATACTGGGAATCACTGACAGTACTTCTCACTTCCCAAGCAGGTTCATTTTCAGTTAGTATATAATTTAGACGTCCATAAGAGTTTTGGAGAAACTTACACAAAGTTCTGACTTGTAGATCAAGCATCTTCAGTTGGTGTTGCAGTAATTCATAAACTGCTTCCTTTAGCCAATCTGGTAAGCTTGTGTTACATAATGATCATTTTTGTTACATAGTGATCATTTTACTACAGCCTAGATAGAGACATAAGAGAACACAACACTGTTCTGCATCAGTACTAGTACTTATAGTAATAAACAGCATACAACACACACATGCACATGCAGACACACACACAAACACACACATTATTTTTTGACCTTCAAATAATATTCCAGCTAATCATCTGCTACTTGAAGCTGCTGTATTGACTCCTAACTTAGTGTCTCCAGTACTACTGTCTAGGTCTGAGACCAGTGCAGCCACTGGTGTTTTGTAAAAATGGAAACACAAAGCAGATCAACCTGGCAGCATCACTTACACTACCGTTGTACACCATGGATTTTTTGTTACACTCCAACTATGTGGAACTGCTTAACGTCATGCACATCACCACACATAGAATCAATTAGCTCCAGCTCCCTCCCATGAAGACAATTTTACAAGGAAATATACAATATTGTGTATGTACTCTGGGGACAATGCATATTGTATACATTCAAAAAAGGTATAATTAAGGTCTAGGTACATGTTCATATATTTATGACTAGCAAGCACATCAACTTGCTTTTACCAGGCACACTGTACATTTTTAGATACTTTCTTCCATTTGCCCATAACACTTTCAACCAAAGAAAAGAGTTTTTGTTGTGATCAGGTTAAATACTGAGGCAATGTTGCAGAGGGTGTTGGAGGACAAGGTGCAGAGTGCTTTGCATTTCTGTGAGCTACTGTAAGATGTTAACTTCACACTGCCATTAGCATATTATATGCAGCTACTTTGCTCAAAGTTAGTTCACAAATATACAGACAGGGCCAGATCTGGCACAAGGTGACCTAGGCAGCTGTCTAGGTTCTAGGGCTGGCTGGGGAGCCTGGCTATAAAATATATGAAAAAAGCAAAACACTGACATAATCCTTCCTTCCTTGTTGCTGCACTGAACTTCATCTTGCTTTGCTGCTACATGGAACTTCATCTCACTCATTCATTGGCTCAGATTTTGAGCCAATGAGCAAGATTATCCTGAAGCAATCAGAAGTGTGGTTGCTTTGCTCTTATATACAGCAGCAATCTTTCTTAAAAGTCATCTTGAGCTTTTTGTTTTCTTAAAACTTGAATGGGGAACATTTCTTGAAGGAATGCATGCAGCACATATTGTGTATGTGTGTGTGTGTGTGTGTGTGTGTGTGTGTGTGTGTGTGTGTGTGTGTGTGTGTGTGTGTGTGCGTGTGTGTGTGTGTGTGTGTGTGTGTGTAATTTCCCTGTTTAATTTAGTGAATTGGCAGAGTTAAACCATGTACCTTAACAATAGGTACACTTAATCATCTGCACCAACTGCCAGCCTGCTTATCCCCAATTTTGCAGAACATCATTACTTTTGCCACATATACTTGCCCTATCTTTGAGCAAGTCCCTTAACCAGACATGGCATTGGCGCAACTGGAAATTTGGGTTAGGCTCCTCAATGGTTGACTGGACTGCCAGCAAGTTATGGCATACACTAAGGAGATTGATTCTAGTAAACAAGAGCAATGTTCATTATATGTGATCATTGTTTTCCTTCTGTTAAATGTTGACATTGTATTTATGATTTAGCTGTGAATAAATTTGACAGCATGAAGTCTTTTTAACCATGAATACATTTTTAACTTACCTTGTTTTTTGTATGCACACAGGTGTGAAATGTACTGTGTTTGGACTGTAACAAGTTGTCTAATACTTAGTGAACATCAGTATGGTCATGAGCTGTTAAACAGCTGCTTTCTTGAGTTCCTCAGCTTTCATATGTCATCTTTGTGAGGCTGTTAGGGAATGAATTACACATTTACCTTTCGAACTCCTGCACTCTCTACATAGCTGCTAATTAATATTTCATTATCTGCTATTTGAGAATAAATCCCAGCACTTCTCTTGTAATTTACTGGGTTGCCAGATGCATTTTTACCAAATGTAAATTTTAAGGGAAGAGAGCAGCTGCAGTGGTGAGGACAGCCGCAGTTAGCATTGCCGCGTCACAGCAAGAGTTTGTTGATTCAATTCTTGGCTGGGGTGCCTTCTGTGTGGAGTCTACATGTCCTCTCTGTGGTTGCGTGGGTTTCATCTGGGTGCTCTGGTTTCTTCCCACATCCCAAAGACATGCTGCCGGTGGATTGGACACTCTAAATTGGCCCTAGGTGTGAGTATGTGGTGTGTGTGCCTTCTGTGGAAGGTTGGGCACCAGGCTAGCAACTCAACACCATAAAACTCTACTGCCAATCATTCTGCAGACCATTGTTCCACTGTGGTGATCCCTAACAGGAAAAGCTGAAAGGAGGAGAAGAAGTTTACTGTTTCTCATGCTAAGTCTGTTTTCTATTTTATTTTGTTTAGGAAATGGCTGTCAGTATTTTCTTCTGTAAAATTTGGAATAAAAGTTTTAAATGAAATCCAAATTTATGTCATAATTGTAAAAGTAAAGAAGAAAATGGTATGCACACTGACAGGTTTGAACAGGGGAGAGAGGGAGAAACAAGTAATGGGATATTGTTATGCCTGGCTAGGGCCTGAATCATTACCTTGCTGCTAGTGCCCCATTTGTCCATGATTTGAGTGTGTTGACTCTGGAAGTATACGCTGCAACAGTACAACATTATCAGACATTCAAGCAGGTCAGACCTGTGTTGAATGGTGTCAGATGGTATAGCTATTCTTGATGAAGAGAAGACATATGGAGGTCAAAAATGAGATGCAGTTTCTTCCAAGCATGTAAGCCACCCCCCCAAAAAAAAATATATTGCATGCAGTAATATTTCTGATTGTTGTATGACATGTGGGTTATTGAACAAAAGCTGCTGCAGCATTTTAAAGGTCTTTAATTGTTTTGCTTTATTCATTGCACTTAAGAATTAATTCATTACCAGGCCTGGAATGTGTCATCTAGTTTAAACATGTTACATTTTAGTAATGTATTTTTGCAGTACCTTCTTTCCATCCTCCAGCAATGGCATTTGTCAGGTTATATAGTCTGTATTATTTGTAGTCATGATCAGAACAATCTGATCATCATCTATGATATAGTCATTGTTGCATATTAGTGTGATAAAGTCTTCTCTACAAGATTAGATTGTAAAGGATTTCTGCATTTAGTTACAAAACTGTTTCTCTGGTAGTTAGAGTAGAGGACTAAAGATCTGACTTGTTAATGGGTTATTTCCTGTGGCAAGGATACAGGGTTTGAATATTTATTTATTTATTTATTTATTTATTTACATACTGTGTGAGACTGAACAAGTCACTTAACCAGGCAGAGCACTTGAGCAATTATGAGTTTGAATGTATGAATACCCTTTTAATTTAGCTTATTTTGTCAAGCACATAGATGAGTGAAATGCACTGTATTGAGCTTCAAACATTTGTCTGGTCCTTAATTCAGATGAGTATGACTATGAGCTGTTAATGAGTTGCTTCTGTAGTGCATGGTTTGATTCTTCCAGCCTTCATTTGCCTACTGTGTGACTCTGATTAAGTCATTACATCAGACAGTGCTCCTGGGCTGCCCCTGCAAAGAGGCACTTGCATCCAGTGGGCTGACCCAAACTGTTAGCAAATGCATTACACACTTGTCTTTTGAAATCCTGCAGACTTCACACAGACAATAGTTAGTGTTTCATTACAGCTATGAATACCATCATATCTCTTGTAGTTTAATGGGTTGCCAGATGTATTTTCAATTAATGTGAGTTTCAGGGAAAGAGAAACTCATTGTCGTTCATGTTGTCTGTTTTCAATGTGAGAGGTTTTTTTTTGTTTTGTTTAACAAATGTCTCATTGTTTTTGCTGAAAATATAAATGAAATCTTTCAAGTTTTAAATTAAATACAAAAAAAAGAGTATGCACACTGACTAGTTTGAGCATTTTTTTCTTGTTATTGGGAAGAGAAAATCAAGTAATGGGATAATGGTGTAGGTTTGGGAGGGGGGTAGTCCATCTCCCTGCCTAGGGCCCCATTTGACCATGATCCAGGTCTGAATACAGGGGAAGTGAGGTCCCATTTAGCTTTCCTTATTTTCTTTTCATAGGATGGTGAAGGAGGTACCAATTTATTTTGATACATGTCAATCCAACAACACTTTTATCGAGGGCTGAAAAACTGAAGGAAAAATAGTGAAACAAGTTACGTCAAACTTCAGATATAACTTTTTTGTAGGGGACTATCCCAGATGGGGGATATTCCCATACCCCCAAACTTAAATCTACCTACTCCAAGGTTGCACACAATAATGGAGGAAAAGGAAAACTTCAGTGTCATTGAAACTTGGTTTGCTTCTTTTCATTTAATAGTCCAGCACTCGGTGAAAGTGATGTCAATCAAATGACAAGCACCCAGCTTAATTCATATGTCAATTGCAAAGGCATAGACTCACTGAATGAAATGTTCATCAATATTTTAAGTGATTCAATAGCAAGTCACACCATGTTTTGATTGTGGGATGATGTGAACAATCTGATGATTAGCAGCTGGTTAATCCCTTTCCAGAATAATTAGGAACAAGAAAGATAAGTAGAAAAGTGGTCCTTAAAATGGTCTGCTACTCCCCTCACCTTCCTTTCACTCATCCATGGCCCAGATTTAATTTTATTTTCTGTCAGTGATTAACAACTTCCAGCCGACTGCTTGTGCTGTTAAGTCTCTATTGTGTGACTAGGGGTGCTTAACAAGTCCATCTTTTCCTTGACTTTGGAGCATAACTGCAACATTCTATGCATCAAAGTATCTTAGGTACATGCAGTGTTACATGACATATAAAATTTAGAAGCTGGGAAACAAATAAAATAAATTGACAAGAGACAATAGCAAACTGAAAATCAAAATGTAGTACAAACAGTTTTGCACATACTCAAGATGCCCAAGTTAAATTAAGTGTATTCACAGCAGTAATGTTCCTTTATAGATTTGAACAAGAGTAACTTTCTCTAACCAGCCTAAATAATTGTAACAACATAAATTCTAATATCTGATTAAAATTACTGTAAGCACCCATTGTAATCGTATCATATACAATAACAACAATTAACACAGGTATGTCACCAGAGAAACTGTAATCCTTCATATAATAGCAACAAAATGACATGTAAGATTCATAGTTAAAATAAAGTTAACCAGTTCTACTGATTATACATAGACTGGAGTTTGATAATGTAGTCCATACATTTAGGGAAACAGTTTCGGGAATGCAATGTCAGTCTCTGTGCAGTAGGGCTTACAAGTATCTGTGGCAATCTGCAGCATATACTTTCTATAAATTGAATAACATTGCATCTTCCTTCTTGTCTCTTATCAGTTCAGATTAAACTTAAAATAATCATAGTCATAATGGAAAAACAGTTATTATGATTTTATTGAAATTGCTGGTACTGAAATAACAATATTCATAATGGAAAAACAATGAATATGATTTAATTGACATTGCTGTTACAAAACTCACCTTAATAGAAAGTATGAATCATTCAGTCCTGTAAGTAATCTCAGAGTTCCTATTATCTTCTGTGGGAGAAGGAGTTAATTTGAAGCAGTTCTTCGGAGTTAGGAGTTAATGTGTTTCTTTTCTAATCATTCTCCACCAGTTAATATTAAGGTTCCACATAAGTGACATTGCGATGGAGAGATCCCTTGTGACATGGTCTTGCTTGTGGTAACCCAAGGGTTAGCAATTTATGCTGTCCAAGTTTTTACAAAAGTAACATAATCTGGGCCATGATTCTGAAAATTTATACTTTTGGTTGGACCACTCATGACAAAATGAGCTTGAAAGGAGATACCAAATTAAAAGTAGTTGCTTTCAAAGGCAGCTGCATTGGATAAAATGGAAAAAAAGGTCTTAGCATCTCGGGGCTGTGAATGTGAGTGAAGACCACAACAAGATAAGATCATTGGTTGACTTGGACCACCTTTGCCGAAGAGCTTTTTGATTTTCAGCTCAAACAGATGTGTGTGCACCCAGTTCTCCACATTTAAAGAATTCTCATTTAAACTTCTTCCATGTTCATTCAGGCCATGATCCGTGAATCTGCAACCTTAGCAATAAAGGCTCACTAGTTTATTGGTCACCTTGTAGATGGTCTGAAACAGAGGCTGCTACTGTAACAGAACAGTCAAATTTAGCATCTTCTTTGCCTACATTATATGGGTAGGGGACTAGAAGGAGTGCCCAAAACCCAGAGCCAGATCCATCACTAGGCGATAGGCAGTTGCTTAGGCCCCATTGGCCAGGGGGCTACCACATTTACTTTTTAATTAAACAATTTAAAAAAAAAATAAAACATTTCTTTTATGCAGTGTGTTCTTTATGAAAACTGACACATACCAATGCAGATATAATATAAACACATTCTGCACACTTCATGCTGTGAGAGAAATGCACATAGAATTTAAACTTGCTTAGCCATTTGGGAGTTGCCTTACCACAAGTTCCATATTTAGTTGGCTTGCCACAAGTGTGTGTGTGTGTGTGTGTGTGTGTGTGTGTGTGTGTGTGTGTGTGTGTGTGTGTGTGTGTGTGTGTGTCTGTGTGTGTGTGTGTGTGTGTCCTAGTTAAGGATGGCAAGTTAGTCAATTAACTTACTCAGGCTCAAATCCTGTACCTTGTTACAGGAGACATCAGCCTGAATCCTCTACACCAATTACCAGACTGCTCAAGGAATTGTGACTTGCAGTGCATTTTCAAGGAACTGTGAGTTTCAGTGCATTTTCAAGGAAATGCGAGTTTCAAAGGATACGTTTACTGTTGCTCATGCTGAGTCTATTTTCAATGTACAGCTGTTTGGTTTAGCAAATGGAAGTCAGTTTTGTGCTATAGAATTTGAAAGCAGCCTTGGGAGCACAACAGGTAGCATACTTCTTACTTTTGGTGCAGAAGACTGTGGGTTCTACTTCCCCACCATGTAGATGGATTACTGATACTGTGATGCACTTTAAAGGGGGGTGGGGGTGCTGTACTTCTGAGTGGGTCCTCCTTTGAATTAGATGTTTAGTAACTATCAACTTAGTTGGTTTGCCAGCCATTCCCTATTGCAATATTCCCAGCTTATTAACTTTCTTTTTTTTTTTTTATGCAACATAGACATTTCATTTTTCATGGGCAGCAGGCACTGAAGTTATAGATGAAACGCTGAAATGTAAAGTTGTTTGCCAGTAGCAACATCTTCATTAATTACAAGTCTCTTCAATGTGGAACTGTTTTATTGGTGGATTGTAATGACAGAAGTTTGAGTGGCATTTTATGGTTGAAATGTTCTGAAATGGGTAGTTTTGTCATTATAGGTTCATGCATTTTGTTTCGTTGTTTTTTGAAAAATGTTCAAAACTACAAATGTAAACCACACTAACAAGTGGTGCTGTATTATACAAGGTATATAACTGAATACAATCAGGAAGGTGAATCAAAACGTGCACATATGCATGGTCCTAAAAATGAGTGCAAGGAGACTATGGTTTGAAAACAGCCCAAAGGTAAACTTAATCTGCCACTGGCCAGATGCATTTTCTTTGAATATGGGTATCAGTGCTATTTCAATTAATGTGAATTTCAAGGGCAAAGTTTACTGTTCGTGCTAAGTCTGCTTTCACTGTGAGACTCTATTGTTTGTTTGTTTAGCAAATGGCTATTACTTGTTTTTTTGCTATAAAATTTGAAATAAAAATTTTAAATTAAATCGAAATATCTGCAATGGTAGAAGTAAAGAAGAAATAATATGAACACTTCCAAGTGTAAACAGTGTTTATGGTAACTGGGGAGAAATAGCCAAGAAATGGAACACTGGAATGGCTACGGAGGGGGAGCTGCTGTGTGGGAGACCCCAATTCATTACCCTGCCTAGGGCTCCATTTGACCATGATCTGGTTCTGCCTAAAAACTAAGATGTGTAATCTTCCCCCAGTGTATATAAATGTATATTAATGTAAATTTCTTTTTACTTCTGTGGTTGAAGAAAAAAAACAATGATTTTTGCAACATGGAAAATTCATCCTCTTTTGGTCAACCATTATTCATTTATTCCAGTTTGATGACCGGGGAGGTCTGCTGTGCTCAGGAAGCCCATTTTCAATGGAGGCCCGGGGAGAAAAGCTCTGCATTACATAGTTTAGTTACAGAGAATATTACAAAGAATTATTTGCTTAGCATACTTTAGATAGGTATAATTAAGAAGATGAAGAAAGCAATTACAATTTCATTTTAGCATGAGAAACAGGCAATAACAATTAAGATTCAAAGTACAGTTTTGTTATTTACAGAATGTACAATTGTGTCAGGTCAACTCGAGTTCAGAATTAGCCAGGAGAGCATGGGGAGGAATGGTTATGAGGTGTGACGGGAAGAGCACCGTTTCATTTCCTGATTGAGAAAAGATAGGAATGTAGCTGAGTTTTAAAGTTTTCAAATTTGTTGCAGGTCCTTAGTGAAGTAGGGAGAGAGTTCCATTTTTTTGCTAAGGAAAATGCTAGGAGATGCTGACCTGTAGGGCGATTGGTTTTGTGGACAGAGATTAGGTTTTGATGGGTAGATCTGAGAGCTTTGTGAGGGGTATAAGGTTGGAGGATGTTGGATAGTGCAGGGCACTTAGTAGGTTGAAATAATAATTTGTGAGCTGTGATGATTTGGAGGTAATCTAAATGGTTGGGGAGCTCAAGCCAATTTAACAAATGAAGGGAAGTACAATGGTGGGAGGAGGCTTTGGCCTTGGTAGCAAATTTGGAAATTTTGTTGTAACAGACCTCCAGTTTGGAGGCAAGAGTGGCGGATAAGTTAGTTAATAAGGGAGCACCGTACAGTAGTGAGGGGAGCAGACAGGTAGTGGCTAGAGTTAGTCTGGTGGAGGGAGAGAGGAAGTGGCTGTTTCTGTATAGTAAGCCAAGTTTTATATGGGTTTTCTTAATGTTTTGCTGGATGTGGGTATTGAATTTTAGGTGTTCATCCATAGTAATTCCGAGAAGTTTGGCGAAGGGGACAACCTCTATAGCAGAGTTGTTTAGGCTGGTAATTTGGAATGAAGTTTTGTCAGTATGGGAATCTTTAGAAGGAAAGAATAGAAGTATTTTGGATTTGCTAGCATTTAGTGAGAGATCATTTTGGAGCATCCAGTTTTCAGTGGTGGAGAAAGCAGTGTGAGTGACTGTTTGGAGCTCAGGAAGGTTTGAGGCACAGCAGATTAAAGTAGAATTATCTGCGTACTGCACAATTTTGGTGTTGGGTAAGGCTTTGTGGAAGTCATTAATAAAGATGTTGAATAGCATAGGGCCAAGTATGGATCATTGGGGTACTCCAGTGGGGGGTAGGAAGGAAGATATAAGTGCCTTTCCCCCATTTTGCAGCCTGAGACCTGTCAGAAAGATAGTTGGAACACCAGGATAAGGTATTGAGGGAGAGATTAAGATTAGAAAGATGGTTTAGGAGGTGGATATGTGAGATGGTATGGAATGCTTTTTATAGATCCAGTAGAACTGTGGAAACTATTTTTCCAGAATCTCGGGCAAGGTTTACAGTGTGTAAGAAGGAGAGAAGAGCAGTGATGGTACTGTGGCCAGGTCAGAAGCCGTGTTGGGTAGGAGTGATTAGTTTGGGATACTATTATTTTTGCCTCCTTTATGGAGAGGTAGAATAGAGGCAGAACACCATAATTTAGGCACGTATGATTCCAGCATGGATCGACTAATCAGGATACTGATGGGGAGAGTGATACCATCTGCGGCTATTTTTAGGAAGGTGGATGGGATATTGTCAGGGGCATTGGAGCATGGTTTTAGGTTAGAGAGTAGCTTCTTTATATGAGAGGTTGAGATGGGTTTATGTTCAAATATAGGAGGAGGAGTAGGGGGTGAGGAAGATTGGGTGGGTTGAAGGGAAGGGTTATTGTTGGGGAAGGTCTTGGTAGTTCAGCTATAGAGTTGGTGAAGAAGGAATTGAATAGAGAGGCTATTTCATGGTCAGATTTGCTGGTGTCAGGACAGGGGTTGATTTTAATACCTGGGTTGAGAAGGGAATTAATGGAGTTCCAGAATTGTTTGGGTTTTTTTGAATGATTTAACTGAAGTTTGGTATAGTAAGACTTTTTGTCTCTAATTACTTGTTTTTTAACAAGGTTGCATAGTTGTTTGTAAAATGTCAGGCTGTTTGTGCTGAAGATATGTTTTCCAGGTTTTATCTCTTTGTAGCATAAGTTTTTTGGGTCTTTGGTTAGCCATATGGCAGTCTTGGTTTTTACCCTTTTTGTTCTTATTGGGGCTAGGGAGTTCAGGGCATTTAAAAAGG
Organism: Protopterus annectens; assembly: GCF_019279795.1. Classification (NCBI taxonomy): domain Eukaryota; kingdom Metazoa; phylum Chordata; order Ceratodontiformes; family Protopteridae; genus Protopterus; species Protopterus annectens. The sequence goes on from NC_056738.1 coordinate 66,403,342, forward strand.
TTGAGTTGAAAAACTCAACGGCTTGGTCTAGAGGAAGGGTTTTTAGGGGGTTCCAGTTAGTTTGCCTTAGGGAGTCAGAGAAAGTTATTGGGTTAAAGTTTGTAAGGTTACGAGTCTGGATATACTGGTGTGAGTGAGGAGATGAGAGGGTAGCTCGATGGGTGAAGGCTGGGAAGTGGTCTCCTAAAGGGTCAGATATTACACCAGAATTTATGACTTTGTTAGGATGGAATACTAGGATCCAGTCTAGTATGGATCCAGGGTTAGTTTTGTTAGGCCTGGTGATGGAGTTAGTTATCTGGGTGTAATTAAATAGATTATGGAATTAAACCATCATGGAAAAGTATCAAAAAGAAGAGTTGTTATAATCACGAGAACCTTGAAGAAGTAACATCATCATTGCTGTCATTTTTGAAAAATAAGCCTAGATGAAGCATAGTTGAAGGCTCGGGTAGATGTTTCAGAGTCTTCTGGAAATTAAAGCCTTTTGAAATAAGATGCATCCGTAGCATTTGTTGTGCAACAGGGAACACTTTCTCATCAAGCTTACAAGAGTTCATAATATCAACAAATGTTTCATGACAGACTATCTCATGTTCTGTAACTATCAGCATGTCATTGTCATCAATGCATTTGCCCTGATCCTTAACAGTGCTGCGATACCAAGATCCAGTTCTACACCACCCTTTATAAAATCCTAACACTGCAAAGGAAGATAATATCATTGCTACTTGAGATTGGATGTAATCTGCATTACTCTAATAATGTTATGGGGATCTTTATGGCATTCTAGTACTGAACAAATGTGAGAAGCATAGCAAGGCCATCATGAGCATCATCTTCAGATGTAACTAGAGGTATAGAACTGCTTAAAGACACCAGCCTCCCACACCACCACTGTCACATTCTTTACAGTGTAATTGTTAGACTTTATCACCAAAGGAATGCCTGAAACATAAATGCTATGGGAGGTGTTAATTGTTACAGGGGAAACCATCATATTTTAATATTCAGATGCAGCTACAGGTGTAACACAGCTTGCAGACACCCCCCTTATCCCATCACTGATGCTTCCTTCACAGTGTCATCATTAGAGCTCTTCACTTAAAGGATACCTGAATCACAAATGCTATGTGAGGCATTAATGACTGCTAGGAAGTGTTAATGGCTATTGGGAGGACCATCACATTATTATCATCAGATGCAGGTACAGGTATAAGACTGCTTGAAGACACCCCACCCCTTATCCCATCGCCTATACTTTCTTCACAATGTCATTGATAGAGCTGCTCATTTAAAGGATGCCTGAATAACAAATGCTATGAGCGGTATTGATGGCTGCTAGGGAGACCATCATATCATTATCTTCAGATGCATGGTATAAGACAGCATGGATGAGACCCTGCTTAGCTAGTTTCCTTGTCTCAAAATGGCTATAATGGGCTGCAGCTACCAAATTTAGGATAGACACAGGCAAGAGAGGATTGTCCAGATAACAGCACTAAAGTCAAACATGTGGAAGTATATAAGGGTGTAATGTGTTTTAAAGTGTTATGTGGTTACCAGTTTTTGCTTACATGAGGGAATCGTACAGAAGAGTGTCACATTTGCTTGTTGGTAATAATATGGGTCAAAGAAGAAAAGTGCATAAGGTTAACACAAAGAGGGGATGCAAGCCAGTAAGTATATACAGTAAACAGCTCTGTTAATTATGACTAACAGAGGAATGTAAAAAACAGATAATGGGAAGATTAGCAAATGGAAGTCAGAGCACATCTGGACTAGAGGCAAGCAAGAAATAATGGAATTAACAGTGAAAAGTGATAGAATAAGTCTTAGGATGCACCAATATCGGGTGATTGTCCTGTGCGATACCCACACAGAAGAAAAAGATCATGTTAAGCTAAAGCAAAAAAAGGATTCAGTGGCAGCCAATGCACGATTGCCTGGTTGCAGAACAAGGGGTGTGGCTGTGTTGTTTGTGGGCATTTAGAAGTATATAATCAATACTGTGAAGACAACTAATGGGTACTGTCTCTGGAGAGGTACCAGTGGCCTCTCCTGGAAATCTTGTGGGTATGTGTATGAAAAATTATTTGGTTAAGACTTCATATATGGTGTGAACAAGCTAAGTGGTGTCTCATGGTCACTGTTCTCACAGTTCAATGAAAAAAAGGGCAATATCCTAGCTAGCTCAAGTCTGAAAAGCCATTCTATTCAAAAGTTCTTATGAATGAGATTTTAGTCAGGGAGTGTGAATTTCAAAACAAAGATTAGAAAAGGAAAGAGTGGAAAGAAATGGAAATGAGAGGGGATGCAGTGAGGCAGCCAGTCATAGCAAGTGCTTCTGAACTAGCAGAGTCAAGAGGAAAAGATGAAGGGAGCTTATGTTAAAAGATGCGTTTATGGAAGTGGAAATGCTCAATGCTAAGTTACAGTAGTACGGAAAAGACACCAATAAAACAATAACTGAGATTACAGAAATTGTGAACAAGCATTCAGACCTGCTCCATGGCATAAGTCAACAGAGTGAAATGCTGAAGGCTAGAATCAGAGTGAGAGATGCCAAAATGAAATTGTTAGAGGTAGATATAATTGATAAACAACTAGATCAAGGTGAAAGAATCTTAAATTCAGCAGTATAGCTGAGGGCAAGGAAGGTGGAGATTGTAAATTCTTTATGCAAGGACAGTTGGAAGAAAGCTTAAATGTCCTAGAAGGGGAAATCCTTATAGAAAAAGTGCATCTGATAGCATGGAATCTGGCAGGAGGATTGAGGAGAGCCAGCTGACCAGTATTAGTTGTTTTGCAATGCATGGGTGGTGCAGTGGTTAGCATTGTCGCCTCACAGCAAGAGGTTCTCCGGTTCGATCCTCGGCTGGGGTGCCTTTTGTGTGGAGTCTGCATGTCCTCCCTGTGGTTGTGTGGGTTTCCTCTGGGTGTTCCGGTTTCCTCCTACATCCCAAAGACATGCTGCAGGTGGATTGGACACTCTAAAAAAAATAGGTGTGAGTGTGTGTGTGCCTTCTGTGGAAGGTTGGGCGCTGGGCTGGCAACTCAACACTGTAAAACTCCACTGCCAATCATGAGCAGACAGGTGATCTGCTGTGGTGACCCCTAACCGGGGAAAAAGCTGAAAGAAGAAGTTCTCAAAAAGAGACTGTTGTCGCAATTGTGGTAGCCTGGACACAGGATAATGTGAGGTGACTCCAGATTCTGTGATGATGTAGGTGGTCAGCCTTTATGCCATCACAAAGGATTTGTAGAGCCAGAGGATTGTGTTTCAAAATGGCATACCTCACAACATTTAATTTTTTTTCCTGGAGGAGTGAAGTTATTTGACATGCCAGAATTGGCATTATAGTCAAAGCGAGAGGACTGCAGATGTGGGGCAAGATGGCAGCCAAAAGGGAAAACTGAAAGGATAAACAGCAGTAGCAGCATCTGAATGATAACTTAACACCAAGGAACTTTCCCTCCATTTAGGAAATATAAGAATGAGAGGAAGAATGGAGCTCTTATAAATGATGCAAAGTGAAAGGGCAGGGGAATAGTGACGGCAGGTGGAACAGCTAATGTGCAAACCTAAAGCTCAGGTAAGAAGCACCATACCTACTTCAGTTGCACAATACTGAGGAAGTAACTGTAAGACTTCTTGAAAAAGACATTTGTTCTGACTCTTAGCAGACTTATAATGCATTGAATTTGACTTGCCATAAATGTAGCCAGACAAGCATAGCAGAAGCCAAAGACAAAAGAAAGAATGCAGTGTCATTCTATTAAGACTCGTAGGACCTGAATTTGTTTGAAATGTTATAAGAAATGTAATAAAACAGTCTGTTGATATTGTTTCCAGAAATGTAAATTACAGGGCCTGTGTGACTCTTGAAATTGCTGGTATTAGTGGGTTGGTGCACTCTTGGTTGGGGGGGTGGGGGCTGATAAGCCATGCAATACCTGCTGTGACTAACTTGCTAGGGTCTGTTGTTAATTTTTTTGTTTTCTTAATAGGTACAGGTGGAGCAGTGATTGTGCAAAATTAAAGCTAAGTAGAGTAAAATGTATTGAACTGGACTGGCTGTAATCTGTAGCAATACAACTGTGATAGAGGCCAAAGGGAAAAAAAGAATTATTACGTGACGATATGCAGGACTTGCAAATATTTGAAAGTCTTATGTTAAATGTAATTTTGCTGTTTGTATTGCTTCTAGAACCCTAAATAACAGACCCTCTTTGACTCTAAACTACTGGCATTAGCAGGTTCACCACCCTTGATAAGTTAGGGAAGAGCAAGATGTCATGTGATATTTAGTATGATCTGCTTTCTAGGGTGTGCTTTTAAAATGTTTGTCTTTCTATCTGTGTCTCTGTCTCTCTCTCTCTCTCTTTCTCTTATTTACTTTCCAGGAGGAGGAAAAGAGAAAAGATGTATGTAAAAACAAACTAAACTAGATGGAAGTGCACGTAGTTAATTGAAATGGCTTAGTTTGAGGCCAGAAGTGGATGTTAGGAATAAAATGGGGAAATGTTTCCTAAGGTTTAAAGGACTTATGTGTACTAGAAGAAAATTGGTATATGCAACTCTAGTTTGTGTGTAATTAGCAGCAGTTGCTGTTGGCAAAACATGAATGCTTCAATCACTGACTATGTGGCAAATACTACTGAAACTACATGAAAAAGCATGGGGGGGTCTGCTCAACCATTTCATTTTTAATATGGTTGGCTTGTGGGGATGTACTTCAAGGTTTTATTAGTAGAAGAGAAGAAAGTACAGTTTTGTACCTACCATAAATGTAGATGTCCGAGAGGTATGCATCTGCAGTCCTTACAAATGGGTTGTCCTGGCCTCAGGCAGCCCTTCGGTCGGCCGGATTCCAAAGTCTGGGTCTGGCCTCGGCTGATGTTGCACTTCACCCGACGTCATAGCTGCAGTTCTGCGGGTATAAAGGCATCAGCCGACGCCATTTTCCTCAGTGTTTCTTGTCCCAGATGCCAGGTGCCCTCTAGGAAGGCTAAATTTGGATAAATGCAAATGTTTCCAAACAATAGAGAGCAAATAGAAATAAACATGTATATACATATATACAAACAAATACACCATAATAGATTCCCCCAGCTAGCTACAAGATGGGCAAATACCCTAGGAGTACCACAGAGGGAAGGAGGGTGGGTAATCCTGACTGCAGATGCATACCTCTCGGACATCTACATTTATGGTAGGTACAAAACTGTACTATGTCCTTCAAGGATGCATCTGCAGTCCTTACAAATGGGTAGAATACCATAGCCAAACTGGTTGAGGAGGCACTAAGGAGGCACTAAGAGTTTATGGTGTAGTTAAGATCCCTTGCAAAACAGCAGTGGCAAAACCTGCTCGGGATCTGGAGTATAAAGGCAGATTATAATGCTTGGCAAATGTATGCACGGAGCTCCAAGTAGCAGCCTCTAAAATGTCTTTGGTAGCCACTCCTCGTAAGAAAGCTGCAGTAGTGGCTGTAGCCCTTGTGGAATGAGGTCTGATGTTTTCTGGAGTTGCCTTTCCATGAAAAGAGTAACAAAATCTAATGCAATTTCCTATCCATTTTGAGATTGTTTGTTTTGAAATTGCTTTTCCTTCTATTCCTATTGCATATGCTACCAGAAGCTGGTCAGTTTTTCTGTTGTTCTTGGTTCTGTCCAGGTAGTAGCGCAATTGTCTGTTTACATCCAAGGTATGCAGCAATCTTTCCCCCCTGTTCTGTGGGTTGGGGAAGAATGTTGGTAGGTGTATTGCTTGGTTTAAGGATACCCTGGAGACCACCTTTGGCATAAAGGTAGGATTAGTTCTCATGGACACTCTATCCTGATGGAAGATAAGGAAGGGCTGTACTGCCATTAATGCCTGTAATTCAGAAACCCTTCTAGCTGAAGTGATTGCAAGAAGGAATGCAGTCTTCCAAGATAAGTACTGTAATTCTGCTGTTGCTGCTGGTTCAAAAGGGGGAAGTGTCAACTTTTCTAACACAAAGTTCAAGTCCCATGTAGGCAATGGTGGTTTCCTCAGTGGTTTTACATTTTTAATTCCTCTGAGAAACTGTCTGAGTAGAGGTTGAGAAAAGACTGGAGGATCCATGTTGTATTCTGCTGAAATTGCTGATGCATGAATCTTAATGGAGGAGTAAGACAGGCCATTGTGGAAAAGCTCTGCTAAATATTCCAGGATGTTAGCTATGTTTGCCAATGATGCATCTACTCCTTTTGTTGCACTCCAAATGAGATATCTTTTCCATTTTGCTGAATAAGTTTTCCTTGTTGAGGGTCTGCGAGCCTCCAAGATAATGTCTCTAACCCTTTGAGATAAGTCTGGGTTAGTTTTCCTTATGTAATGTTCCAAGCAGCTAGCTGCAGTGTTTTCAAGTTTGGATGCAGGTTTTTGAAGTTGTTCTGTGTTAGCAGTAGAGGTATTAGGGGTAGAGGCCATGCGTGTTCCCGGGACATACTCCTCAGTAGCGGGTACCAATGTTGTCTCGGCCAATCTGGAGCTATCAAGATGATCTTCGGGTGATCTTCTTTGATCTTCAGTAGCACTTTGTGCATCAAAGGAAGAGGTGGGAATGCATATGCTGTCAGGTTTTCCCAACTGAAGGATAGGGAGTCCACCTTCCAAGCAAGTGGGTGGTATGTCCTTGTGCAGAATTTTTTCAATTGGTGGTTGTGTGGGGATGCGAACAGGTCTATTTCTGGCAGTCCCCATTTCCTTGTGATGGTTCTGAAGATGTCTGGATGCAGCATCCATTCGTGGGCATCCGTGGTGGTTCTGCTTAAGATGTCTGCTAGTATATTTTCTTTTCCTGGCACGAATATGGCTTGGAGCTGAATGTTGAGGCTCAGGGCCACATTCCAGAGGTCCATTGCCATCCGGCATAGAGGATATGAATGTGTGCCTCCCTGTTTGTTGATATACCACATAACCGTGGTGTTGTCCGTCCTTATCAGCAAATGACCCTGTTGAAGAAATGGTCTGAATGTCTGAATTGCCTGTTTTACTGCCAGCATCTCTTTTTGATTTATGTGTAGGTTCATCTGGTCTTGAGTCCATAAGCCTTGTATACACTTGTCCACCATGTGTGCCCCCCATCCGAGGTCTGAGGCGTCCGTGGTGATAGTCAGGCTTGGGTGAGGCCTGTGGAAGGGCAGTCCTTTGTTCAATTGACAGGCCTGGGCCCACCACTGGAATTCTTGCTTCAAGCATGGAATTATTGGAATTTTGGTTTCTAGGCTGTGTTTGTGCTGAGACCATAAATTCCTCAGGTACCATTGTAACTTCCTCATATGTAGTCTGGCATGTGGAATTATTATTATGCAGGATGCCATGTAACCCAGGGCTTGCAGGATTTTCCTTGCTGTAAGCTGGTTCTGCGTTGTTAATGCCATGAAATAGAGTGGTAGCTGCTTCTGTTTTTCTGCTGTGAGGAATGCCATCTGGTTTGATGTGTCCAGTTCTGCACCCAGGAAGGTTATCCTTTGGGATGGTATCAGCCTTGACTTTTTTGTGTTGACTGTGTATCCCAGGGCTTGCAGCAGGTGAATAACCTTTTTCAAATCTTTTGTTAATTTGTCTTTGCTGTCCGCTTGTAACAGGCAGTCGTCCAGGTATGGATAAATTTGAATTCCCTGAAGCTTGCAATGAGCAATTACTGATGCCAGGCATTTCGTGAATACTCTGGGCGCAGTAGATAAGCCAAAAGGCAATGCTGAGAATTGATAATGCTCTGATCCTGCATGAAATCTGAGGTATCTTCTGCAATTTGGTCGTATGGGGACGTGCAGGTATGCCTCCTTGAGATCCAGAGTCACCAGCCAAGACTCCTTGCCCAGCATGGGAAGAAGTTGCTGTAGGGTCAGCATTTTGAATTTTGGAACAATGAGATATGTGTTTAGAGCGGACAGGTCGAAGATAGGTCTCCACTGGTTTTCCTTTCTTGGTACTAGGAAAAGCCTTGAATAAAATCCTTGTCCTTGTTCCATAGCCGGTACCTTTTCTATAGCTCTCATCCTTAGTAAGTGATCTATTTGCTGTAGAGCGTTTGTCCTTTGGTTTGGAGGTAGGTTTGGCATTCCTCTCTTCCTTGGAAGAGTATGGAAGTGAAACCTGTAGCCTTTGTCTATTGTCTGTAAAATCCATTTGTCTCCTGTAACGTAATGCCAATTTACTGAAAATAAGGCTAATTTTCCGCCTAAGGGTGCTGCCAGTTGTTCCCTGGTAGGCGGTTTCAGAGCCAAGTCACTGTGATTGTCCTGTAGAAGTGGTAGTGGCTGGATCTGTGGCAGTAGTTCTCTGGCTGTTAGGCTGCCACTGACGTCCCCTGTAGGCACCTCTGGACTGACCTCTGCCTCTAGGGCATCTATTTCTGCCTCTCTGTGCTCTGGTGGTGTCTGGAAAGGACCAATTCTTGGAAGGCCAGTTCCTACTAAACCTCGGAGGCTGGACCTGTAAGAAATCCTTGACTGTCTGGACAGATTTAGCTTTTTCTTCCACCTTCTTCAACACTTGCTGTGCAGGGGAACCAAACAAACTGTGCTTTTCCATGGGAGCATCCAGAAGCTTTGACTTTACATGGTCTGGTAAGGATTGCTCTTTTAACCATGCATGCCTTCTGATCACTGTACCAGTCATAGCTGATCTAAAGGAAGCCTCCAGTGCATCATAGCCGCATTTTTAGGAATGATTACTGACCTGCTGAGTGTTATGCACCAAATCCTGAAGGGACTTACGGTCTAAAGGTTCAGGCGAGGACAGTTTTTTAGTGAGCTGATCTAACAGAAAATCCTGATACTGAATCATGTGGAATTGACAGTTTAAGGTCCTAGCCGAAAGAGTAGCAGAAGTATAAACTTTTTTACCCCATCTCTCCAATGCCCTAGATTCTCTTTCAGAGGGGAGGGGGTTTTTGGCAGAGGCAGCTGTTACAGCTTTGGGGCCCTGTGAAATAGTTTCAGGATCTGCAATAGGAGCCTTATACAAATGATAATGTGTGTCCGGAACCCTGTAGTATCTGTCGGGCTTAGCAGGGGCCGAAGGCAGTGAGTCAGGGGCAGTACAAGCATCAGTAAATGCATCATCCACAACTGTAAGTACTGGAGGAATAGCTAATGGCCTATGCTGTGGTAAATGTAAAAAGGTCCTAAGCCTTTTCCTAGAGTCTGAAAAATCCTGGCCCTGCCATTGAAATTGTTCCCTCATAGCATGCAAGGTTTCCCCAAAAGAAAATTCCTCAGGAGGAGAGGCAGAAGGTATGGAATCCTCTGCATCAGAGTCCTCATATGGAGAATAAGGGCCCTCTGGAGGATTTGTATGTTCTGAATCATCAGAGGAATAATCTGAAGAAACTGGCTCAGGGGGCTCTGCTCTAAGCCTCTTCTCTGGAGGTGGGTGAGAGGCCCTGTCAGGGTGAGACTGGGTTCCCCTGATCAAAGAAATGAGATCCTCTGCTAGACTAAGCATTTGAGTACTAGAGCTAGGCCTGTGAGAGGGGGCTTTAGCAGGCACGGCCTTTGAAGATTTAGCTGCTTTAGCCCTGGCAAAAGCCTTAATTGACATGGATGCAGGGGGCCTAGCAGCACCACGTGCAGGAGTAGATACATCTAAGGGGATAGTATCTGATAAATCCTGAGAAACTGTAAGAGCAGGTGGAATTTCAGTAGCAGATTCAGCCATGCTGGAAGAGGCCTCGGTAGAAGGAGGGATGCTTTCGGCTGAAGGGAGAACCGCGGACTCGGCTTCAGCCGAAACCGAGACGCTCGCGGTTGGCTTAGCCGTGGTTTCGGCCAAAACCGCGGACTGCGAATGTCGGTCCTTTTCCTTACGCTTTTTAGCTAAATGTGAAGTCGGAGTCTCCGACGGCATGATATAAGCAAAAGCGGAGCCGAAAAACTCCTCTGCAAACTCCGACCGACGTCTAAGTGTTCATCGGTTGAAGGAAGCACAGGCTAGACAAGCTGCTACGTCGTGGTCTGGGCCTAAACAAGGTAGGCAGTAAGAGTGGAAATCTTTATGAGGTATTTGTTTCCCACAAGTTAAACAGTTATTCACTTTTTCTGACATCGGCTGAGGCAAGAAAGAGTCCCCAACGGGGTACTTAGCTTTTTAGAAGTCTTTGGTAGTAGCAATCTTTGGTTCTGACCGACCGACAATTGCGAACAGCTTCTGCTTCGGGCGCCACGCGGCAAGAAAGACTGAGGAAAATGGCGTCGCCTGATGCCTTTATACCCGCAGAACTGCAGCTATGACGTTGGGTGAAGTGCGACATCAGCCGAGGCCGGACCCAGACTTTGGAATCCGGCCGACCGAAGGGCTGCCTGAGGCCAGGACAACCCATTTGTAAGGACTGCAGATGCATCCTTGAAGGACATGGAGGTGACAGCAATTTAATAAAAATGATACTCTGAGAGTGGTAGGTTGTGCACATCAGGAGGGGAGGCAGGGAGGTAGTAGTCTCAAACAGCAGTGGATTTACTCCAGCCCATTGTGGACAGATACAAGACTTGCAGTTTGGTGGCCAAGAAAGAGCACTTGCCCTTTGCTTGGGAGTGGATGTACTTGTATATGGTTATATAGGGGTTGTATTTTTTAGAATTATAAATAAGATTTTCCACAGAAGGTTAATTTTATTTTTGTTTGTGCTACTGACTGCACCAGTGAGTCCTACATGGCTAGAGAGGGAAAGTGTGGAACAGGATATTGCAGGAAGAACAAAGTTTATTTTAGGGCGTGAGTTGAGTGGCACAATGAATTGATTGTGGAAAGCAGAAGGGAAAAACAAGGGCAAGTTATTAGGATGAAGTAAATGTACAACATAACACCATGGCAGGATTGATTAATTTAGCAGTCTGAAATGTTAATATGTTGATAAGCTCAGTAACAAAGGGGACAATTTATAAAGCTTTAAGGAAAAAAGATGTAAAGATAATTTTGCAAGAAACACACAAATCGGGAAGAACACAGTACATTGAATGCAGGCTCTATAAGGTGCTAGCACAACTTTTTTTTGTCAAAAATAAGTAGTCATTTTAGCAGATGAAAACTTATGGATGAAAGAAGTCAATACTAGAAACTGAGAATGGGCATTGTGCAGTATGGCAAGTTAAATATATGCTAAAAAGGTTATGTTTGTATCTATCTATGTTCTCCCAAAGGCAAATATGTAGAGAATAAGAGCATTATCATTGAAGGTTTTGTATTTTCAAGAATGGTGAGCTGATTTTGGCAGGAGATTTTGGAACATGATTTTTCATGTGAAAGAGGTAGCTAGAGAAGGAAGGAAAAGAAAAAAAACGTCACAAGAGCCAAGAAGAGTGTTATCTTCTGTAAAGCATTTACACTAGTTAGACAACTGGCTAGATGATTGGGAAGGGGATGAATGGCACAGGGTTTGATTCTTACCTTGGGTCATTGGTTAGGCTTAAAATGGACCTTCAAAGCAGTTAGCCTAGTATACACTGTGAAACTATGGCCCAGAGTATACATGTTTTAGTCCGAAATGCCTATAATGGCTGAGTGTAAAGGGTATGATGATACTGCAAGGTATCTTCTTCTGTTCATTGGTTGAAGATAAACACATCTGATTGTAGATTAAGCTGTTTAGAGTGGATGTGGTTTTAAAATTATGAGCATCAATTTGGGCTACCTTGGCTTGTACAAATGAACTCGCACTGACTTGCTGGTTTATAATTATTTGAGGGGCCACTGATGCTATGATAATGTACACCATGCTTGAGGAATCCACTGTATGAAAACTGAGCTGGATGTGAAAATAAACATGTTTTCTAAAAAATAGTAATTGCTGGATAGCAAAAGCAGATAGCATTGAAAAAAAGAAAAAGTATTTGGATAAGTCTCAGATGCCATTGGTAAGTTAGAGGGCATTGAGCTCAGACAAAGGTTGGTGAAATCTTAAGAGAGAGATTGTAAGCCTGTTCTCTAGCTGGTGGTGTAGATTTTATTTGGATAGTATAGGTGTCAGCCATCATCCAAGGCAGTAGGTAACATTTTGTCATAAGTTCATAAAGCCAGTTACTCTTTGCATCCACATTTTGGGTAACAGTGGTGCATATATGGGCTCCACAATCTTTGCTATCAGTCACACTGGTGACAGCTGCATAAAATTAGGATCTATAACCACTGCTGTCCATAACACTTACTTGCAGCAGTGTGACTAAATTGTAAACTCTTATTTTTATGGTCCACAAGACAGTCTTATCATCAACATTACAGACAGACTTGCAGCTGCAAGGTAAAACTTGCAGTAGTGTACATTGCACAGCAGTTATTTTACTTTTTAATTATAGCAGTTAGAACACTGGCAATAAGCAGTCCAATACCAAAACTGGAACCAAAAACTCCACCACTATGAAGCAGTGAGGAATCGCACCAATTTCTCGAGAGGAACCTTCATTAAAAGTTATACAACTGGAATGCACTTAAAACCCTACTACTTGATGCTGGAGCACTATTCAATAAAACATCTGAAATTATTCTAAATGAACATGCCTCTATAAGAACTAAAAAAGTTAAACCAACCTGGCACCATGGCTAACTAAGACAATTAAATAATTCATGAACGCTAGAGACAAGGTCAGGAAAACATGCTAAAAAATAAAGTAATCCAAACAAAAAAAGCCGTAGAGCGGAAAGCAGTACTATTCCAAATCCAAATCACGAAAGTGACACCAACAACGTCTTGAACGCTTTTATTGAAAAACCATGTCCTTTTACTCTAGGACTTCATCAGATAAAACTATTTTAAAAAAACTCTGCTTTTATACTTTATTAACAAAACAATTAATCAATAAGACACCATTTCATTATTTTAAATAAACCAATGAATTTCTTATCTCATTAATATTTATTCCTGAATGGAATATAAAAATGATCGTATATATAAAACAATGCTTTTAAAATCTGTTTATCTTTAAAAGATAAACAGATTTTAAAAGCATTGTTTTATATATACGATCATTTTTATATTCCATTCAGGAATAAATATTAATGAGATAAGAAATTCATTGGTTTATTTAAAATAATGAAATGGTGTCTTATTGGTTAATTGTTTTGTTAATAAAGTATAAAAGCAGAGTTTTTTTAAAATAGTTTTATCTGATGAAGTCCTAGAGTAAAAGGACGAAAACGCATGTGGTTTTTCAATAAAAGCGTTCAAGACGTTGTTGGTGTCACTTTCGTGATTTGGATTTGGAATAGTACTGCTTTCCGCTCTATGGCTTTTTTTGTTTGGATTACTTGGTTGCTAGTGAAAGCCGCACTTTCTTGGTTTTCTATGCTAAAAAATAAAACACTAATATCTCAACAAAAGTGCAGTTATTTAAGAAATAAAACTAAACACAGTGCAAGGTAGGATAAGAAAATCTATTATACTATATCTGAAGACATACACTACTCCAATCCAAAACTGTTCTGGGCTTCTATAAACAAAGATCTAAACCCAGGAAAATCTAGACAATCTCTCAAAACACTTCTAACTAATCCACAATCATTGCCTCTCAATTTAAACAACATTTTATTAAAATAATTACTTCCCTGATTAAAAAAAATAACACACAACTAACCTCCAAACTACACCCCAAATAATCAACCAAAGTAATATTTTTTCTCACCCCCCCCCCCCATTCATACATCTACATATATAAACTCAAACTTACTGTCATGGCCCCAATCAATTGCCTTAGGAATATATCAGACTTGCTGCTGATCAGAAGTGCAACTAGACAGGTGTAACTGTACCTGGTGCCTCCTCCCCGAATAAAATTCTTCTCCATAAGTCTATAAGTTAAAAGCAAAAAAAAAGTAGCAAACATTTGCAATAGTTTATACCATGCATGAGGTACTACAGCATTCACTTTAAAATATACCTTTTTGTTTATTTACTTGTTTATTTTTTTAGTTTTAAACAGTAACAAACCACTTGCTGTATTTTTACCATGCACTGGGCATTATAGTGCTCAGTTAAAATATAAGAACACAAAAGATCTTTTTTACATTTACAATGTAGCAAGCAGTTGCTACAGTTACTATCACGCGCAGAGAGCTTTAGTGCTCAGTTTTGACAACAGTGCTGGTATGCACTAACAATGATTGGGATCGGCCAATCGTGCCTACTAACACATTGCTCCCTTTGCCCCACCCTAGCTATGTTATAGCTGCTGATACTGTAGCATATTATTTCCCTGTCTTGATAAATCAATCAAAGAGAAGTATGTCCCATCATTATGGAAAAAATCCTGATCATACCACTGCACAAAATGGGCACTTCTGTAGCCCTCACAAATTACAGACCTATAGCAATACTGTCTCCTCAGTCCAAAATCCTAGAAAGATGTGTACATTCAAAATGCAATAATCATATTACAGCAGCTAGCCAAGATGGCTGCACACTGATCTTCAACTCTTCCATTGTGAAAAAAGAAACAGAGATAAGGGCCAGGAAATCTGTCAGTTTTAACAATTCAGTTAGTGACTAGTAAGTACACTGCCTGGATGCCAGCAAAGAAGAAACTAAGAGAGCTTGAAAGAAAATCAACTAGAAAAGGTAAACAGAAAACACTGAATTGGAAGAATCCCACAGCTGTTCAGCAAAAAGTTCAGTCTTCAGCTTTGGTGCAAGACATGGCTTCCAGTATTCCAGAGGGGGAAAACAGTCAAATGTGCTCAGAGCAGATTAAAATAAACAAAACATTGAAGGAGTATATTAACTCAAACAACAAAAGGCTGGAAAAAAATGAAAGAAGTTTTAAACAGATATTCAGATGAACTGATAAAACTACAAAAATAAGAAGTTATGTCTTACCATAACGATCCATGTGAATTATTCATCTCGCCTTTGTTCTTACACACGGGTTCGGAGCAGATCCTCGGCTCCGAGTCGGCCGCATCACTAGCTCGCATCTTTGAGAAAGCTCGAGGCACAGTAATATCCCATGATCCTCCGGTGCTAACCCTCAGATCTAGTTTGCTATACCAGAAGAATCCCTCTTAGAAATGTGTCTAAAACACTTATGAATAAATACTACAAATTGTCTGAAACCCTACTGCCAGGTAGAGGATAAAAGATGCCATTACTGATGTTAATAACATGTCAACCATACCTAGAAAAGGCTGAAAAGGAATCTAATCGAAAACCGTTCTCCCAGACCGTGGGACGGGGGATGGAGGGGGGGAATGTAAGAACAAAGGCGAGATGAACAATTCACATGGATCGTTATGGTAAGACATAACTTCTTAATGTGAAATTGTTCAATCTCGCCGTTTGTTCTTACACACGGGTAGCGTCCCTAGCTCCTTTTTCCCGGGTGGCTCAAGGGAGAACATTCCTGAGTACAGTGGAACCAAACGTCGCCCTGTCCCTGGAGCTCTTGTCTAGTTTGTAATGGGCGATAAAGGTATGTGGTTTTGCCCAAGTTGCCGCTGCACAAATGGTATCTAAAGGCAAATGAGCGGTATGGGCTGAAGAGGTAGCAATCGCCCTTGTAGAAAGAGCTCTGGGTTTGAAAGGAAGTTGTTGTTTGGATTCAGCATATACGAAATTTATACAATCTAAGAGCCATTTGGATAAGGTAACCTTCGTTACTGCCTGTCCTTTTCTTTGGTCAGCATATGAGACAAATAGTTGATCCGACTTTCTGTACTCTTTTGTCCTATGTAAGTAAAATCTTAGTTGTTTGTGAACGTCCAACTTGTGCAATGTGTATTCCAGCTTATTGGAATGATTTTTAAAGAAGGTAGGCAGTTCAATAGATTGATTGATGTTCTGAATCGAACAAACCTTCGGAAGAAAGGATGGATTGGTGCGCAAGGTTACTCTATCCGGATGAAAAATCATGTACGGGGGTCGGATAGATAGAGCCTGTAACTCTGAAACTCGTGATGGCAACCAGGAAAAGTGTTTTCCACGAAAGCAATTTTAATGGGGTTGTGGTTGCTGGTTCAAAAGGTGGCAACATGAGTTGTGACAGCATGAGATTAAGATTCCAAGGTGCTATTGGATTACGAAAAGGGGGACGGAGATGAAAAGTACCTTTCATGAAGGCTTTACAAAGCCTGTGGGACATAAGAGAACCATCCTTACGGCCAGTATGAAAATTGGATATAGCGGCCAGTTGAACCCTTATAGTGGATGTTGATGCTCCTTCTTGAAAAAGTGAGGAAAGGAAATCTAGTATCTTGTGTACTGGGGCCCCGAATGGATCTATACCTTGTTTGGAGGCCCAGTGCGCAAAACGGTTCCATTTGCTGATGTACAATTTTCTTGTAGATGGTTTGTGAGAAGATACAATAATTTGTTGTACTGCAGGAGACAGTAACTCTGACCTGGCTAAGATGGGAAGCGGAGCAGCCAAGCTGTCAGTTTGAGGGACTTGAGGAAGGTGTGAGGAACTCCAGACGAGTGTGTCAACAGATCTGGCTCTGGGTCCAGAATCCATGGTTCCTCCACTTGATGGGATTGAAGGAAGGGAAACCAGATTTGTCGAGGCCAGAATGGGGCTATCAGTATTATGGTCTTGTCCAGACATTTGGCTTTCTGCAAAAACCTGGGAATTAGTGGAACAGGAGGAAAAGTATAAAGGAGACCCGGGGGCCAATCGTATACCAGTGCGTCCCTGGGGACACCCCCTGGGGGGGTAACAGGGCAAAATAGCTTCTGCATTTGGCATTCAAAGGGGATGCAAACAGGTCACAGCAAGGATGGCCCACTTGAGGTTTGAGGGACCACTCGTGAGGGAACAGGATGGCTCTGCTCAACCTGTCCGCAATTACGTTGGAAATCCCCGGGATGTGCGTTGCTATCAGAAAGCGTCCAGTGGACTTTGCCCATTGCCAAATTCTGAGGGCCTCTCTGCATAACGGGTAAGATCTGGTTCCCCCTTGCTTGTTTATGTACCAGACCACTGACATGTTGTCTGTCTGAACTGTCACTGTTCCCCGAGGTAAGGACTTGTGAAAGTGTTGCAACGCTAGAAACACTGCCCTCATCTCTAGAACATTGATGTGCAGATTGTACTCCATGTTGGACCATTGACCTTGGACTGTTTGTCCCTGAAAGAATCCCCCCCACCCTATCAGGGAAGCGTCCGTGGTTAGAGTTGCTACCGGACTGGGTAATACAAAGGGTTGTCCTAGTGTTAGCTCTTGACTGTGTATCCACCACAAGAGATCCTTCTTGCAATAATTCGTGATCAAGATCTCGTGAGACAGTGGAAGTTGTAGATATGACCATTGGGCGAATAGCATCCATTGAAGGATCCTCATGTGCATTCTGCCTAAAGGAACTACAAGAAGGGATGCTGCCATCAAGCCTAGCACTCTTAATACTTGTCGTGCAGAGACTCTGTTGTTGTGAAGAAGGAGTGAAATTTGGTGCCTGAGGTCTGACACTCTTGATGGGGGGAGAGTAACTTGAGCCAGGGAAGTGTCTAGCTCTGCTCCTATAAATAAGATACGCTGTGACGGCGATAAGACAGATTTTCCAAAATTCACCGTTATGCCTAGTGAAGAGCAAAGACTGATGGCGTAGTCCCTGGCTTGTAGAAGACGACACTTGGTGGTGGCGGAAAGGAGCCAGTCGTCTAGATAAGGAAACACCTGGAATCCCTTTTGTCTCAAGTGAGATGCTACTACTGCCATGCATTTGGTGAACACCCTGGGGGCTGAGGTGAGACCAAAGGGCAGAGCGCGAAACTGGAAATGACTGGCTCCCAGCCGGAAGCGCAAATGATCTCTGGACGCCATGGCCATTTTGATATGGTAGTATGCGTCTTTGAGATCTATAGAGCACATCCAGTCGCCCTTTTGCAAAAAAGGGAGGATTGACTGAAGCGTGACCATCCGGAACTTTTCCTGTTTTACAAAGGTATTTAACTTGCTGAGGTCTAAAATTGGCCTCCAGTCCCCTGTTTTCTTTGGAACTAAAAAGAACCTTGAGTAAGTTCCGGATCCTATTTGGTCCACTGGGACTGGTTGGATGACTCTGTTTTCGAGCAACCTTCTTATCTCTATGGTTGCTTGGTCTCACAGACTGGGTGGAACATCTGGGAGTTTTTTGGAGTTTGGTGGTATTTTTATGAAGGGAATGTTGCAGCCTCTGGTAACTATGCTTTTTACCCAGTAATCTGATGTAAGATTTAGCCAGGCCTCTGGGTATAAAGCCAAGCAACCCCCGACTGCCTCCAGAGTAGGACAGCCGGGCCTGCACTCAGGAGTGCTGGAAGGGTTTTCCAGAGAAGGTTTCTCTGTCACCCTGATTTTGCGGACCCCCTCTGCTGGCTGGGCGGCGTCTTCCATTTCTTCCCCCTCCTCTGCTTCTGGAGGGGGCGTCACTTTGGGTGTGTTGAAAAGGTCCCTGAGTCTTTCGGAACCACATCTTTCTTCCTCGTTGCCCTTTAGGGTAGGGTCTAGATGGAACGGAAAAACAGACCCCTATGGCAGACAGGGTCTTCCCTTCTTGTTCACACCTCGTGAGAGTCTCCTTTACTTTGGGCCCAAACAGTGAGGCACCATCAAAGGGGGCATTGGCAAAGGAAGGCTTCCGCAAAGGAGCATAAGCGCAACCAGGATTGTCTTCTCAGTGCAATCGCTGAAGCTGCCGCTCTACTCGATCCTTCGGCTGCGTATGAAATCAGCCTCATGGACGTGTTGACTATGGAATTTAGGGTGTTATGTTGTGCTGTCACTTTCTCGGCGACAGCAGCATCTGTGTGTCCCTGAAGAGTATCTCCTAATTCCTTAATGAGATCTCTTTGTAAACGCATGAAATGCATAAGGTAGTTGAGCGATCAGATGGAAAAAGTCACCGAACTAAATATGCGCTTCCCATATCTGTCCATTGTCCTAGAATCCTTATTAGGAGGATGGACAGAGGAAGATGATTCAGACATCTCTTTCTTAGTGGCCGACGCCACCACCATAGTGTCTACGGGAACTCCTTTTGTAAGATAGGCTTTATCTTGGGGAGCTGGCATGTATTTGTTGGGTTTACGTGGGACTGGTTCCACTGTATCAGGTGTTTCCCAAGCCCTCCGAGCTACTAGATCCATGAGATCGTCAAAGGGAGGAGTCACCCAGGAGGTAGAAGGTTGAGTCCCAAATGCCTTCAGTAAAACCGATTCATCCGCAGAAGGGGTAAGGGTTTGCCAGTCCCCTCTTTGCTAGAGGATTTCCAAAATGTCTGCAAAAGACACATCCTCAGAGGTGGACCGTGGGGACCCTTCTGTTTCATCTAAATCAGTATCAGATGTAAGAAATTCCTGTGGGGAATCTATGTGCCTCCTCTTGCACAGTCGTTTCCTCGTAACATCCTCAGTGGGAGCTTCTGGGGATGCATCTGAGGAACCAGAGTCTCCCTGTGGGGACTTCTGAGGCATTGGGTCTTGACGCTTGGTAGGTATCGAAGGCACAGAAGCAGAATGCGGACCTTTTGGGGAAGGAGATAAAGAAACCGATGAAGTATGTGTCTGATCCGACAAGACCTTCCTCATGATGTCAAAGGCACCGGTGCCCCGACCCGAAGATCCGACCCGATCCGAAGAAGGAGGTCGTTTCTCTGGAATCGGAACCATGGGCTCCAACACCGAGGACGGATCCGAACTGATCTGAGCCGGTTCAACTATCCCCCCGGAACCCAGGAAAGATGTTCAGCTCCGAGACTCTCCGGCTGGTTCCGAAGGAGTCGAGGTCAACGGAGCCGATAGCACTACTGGAGGCTTCAGCACCGAGGGCTCTACAATCATCGGTTCTTCGACTCCGATGACTCGACGGGTCTCGGAGGAGGAAGTGTCGAGGGAACTGGAATAGCTTCGAGTTTTGAAACCAACTGGGATGAAACCTCGATTAATTTTGACAAAGCTGACTTCTCCATAAGTTTTTGTACCACTCGGTCCACATCGGAGTCGGAAAGTGGTCTCGAAGAACGGCTCGAAGGGATCGAAGCCGTCACCGAACGAAGGATAGTAGACGGTGGTACCTCTGATACCGGCTCCAAGACCTGAGCCTCGTGCAGAGATAAGGTCTCGACACCCGGCACCAAAGTCATAGGAGCCGGTGTCCGAATTTGAAAAGAGGTGCTCGGAGCCGATGACTTGGGCTCCGACACTCTTGAAGACTTCGACCCATTCGAAGACTTTGAAACCTGTTCAGCCTTGTCCAGGGCCTCTTGAAACTCAGGTTTGATTAAACCTCTGTCCACCAACTTCCTGTGTCTTTCCAGCATGACCCTCCCACTAAAGGAATGACAGATGGAACAGTCTTCCTGCAAGTGGAGAGGGCCAAGACAGTAGACGCAGGATGAATGGTTGTCAGTAATGGACATCTTCTGTCCACACTGACACCTTTTAAATCCACTTTTAGTCTTTTCTGACATTCTACTAGAAAAAAAAAAAGACAGCACTAAAAGAAAAAATAAAATAGAAGTTAACTTTCTTTTAAATACTGTAAGTTCTTACAGACAAAAAATGGCCTAAGGCCCTTACTAATAATTTTAAGGTAACAAACTACCTAAACTAGTCACACAACTACTATATATATGAAGCTATCAAATATTAAGATAAAGATTATAAGAATATAAAAAAAATATCCATATTTAACAAGAAAAAATAGTAAAAATTGTACTGGCCCGAGCCTCTCGATGCGATCTGCTGCTAGCGGCAAACTAGATCTGAGGGTTAGCATTGGAGGATCATGGGATATTACTGTGCCTCGAGCTTTCTCGAAGATGCGAGCTAGTGATGCGGCCGACTCGGAGCCGAGGATCGGCTCCGAACCCGTGTGTAAGAACAAACAGCGAGATTGAACAATTTCACATTCAGAGGTTAAATTAAGAAAAGGCTGACTGGGTATGAGACTGCTCAAAAAGAGATGTTTGAAAAAAAAATGGTAAAATTAGAGGAAGTAGCATGCAGTGAAACCCTAAGATTTTCTGCTGTATCAGAGAAACTGGAAGGATCACACTTTATTAATTCTATGATGGTAGAAATAAGCAACTGCACTGGTATTCCACAGTAGGATGTGTTAATTGAAAGGGCACATTGTATGTATGCTCCAAATCTGGACAAGAAAAAGCAGCCAAGACCTGAATTAGTAAAGATGCAATCCTACCAACAGAAAAAAAATTGATCCTGACAAAACTGTAGCAGAAGGGTAAAGTATTAGAAGTTGGGAGACAGCTGGAGAAGAATTCTCACTGTACTCCAGGCAGAAGAAAAGTAAAGTTATTCCAGCAACCAGGGTGTGAGATTCAAACTTCTGTATCCATCTGTCTTCAGAATATTTTTTCCTTGAGGATCAAAGTAATCTGTTATGCAGAACAGGCTAAGGAGGAAATACAAGCAGTTTTTTCAACAGAAATGAAGCCATCAAGCAGAAGGTGACTCTGTTTCTCATTCTTCTGATGTGATAATAAAGCAAATAGATAGACTTTGTCAGTGAAACCTTTTCCAGTGTTCCAAAGGAAAATGCTTGAGAGAGACAGAGAAATGCACAGGAGTTGACTAGAAGAATTGAGAGTATCCTGAAACAGAGTCTGGAGTTGGGAGATGAAGATGAGGAGGAAAAAGACCAGCAAAACAGAAATTAGTAAATGAATGTGAGATTACAAAGCATCAATCACATTTGTAAAACATAATGAAAAGAATGGATTTTTGTTGACTTTGTTAAACTTGTGGGGGACTGAAAGGGTTTTGCTGTACTTCACGTCACCATACCTCTCAATTGCTTAGCTCAAGAAATCTGGACAAAGGTTAAAATAAAGGGGTAGGGGGAACAAAGCCCCAAAAATAGGCACAAATTTTAAATATTGCTCTTATAAACTTAGAAAATTGTTAGACTAACATGATGTGTATTAGCATACATTTTCTGCCAGGTATGAAGTCCAAATTTCAAATTTATGACATTATTTAGTGACTTCAGTCTTCAGTGATTAGCTGGAAATCCACAAACTTATGAAGAGCAGACCAAAAATATCAGATAAAAATCTGGACATTGTGCAAAAAAAAAAAAAAAAAAAAAACAGTTGAGAGGTATACATGTCATTAATGTTTAAGAGTAAGTGAAGAAGAAGGAAAACAGTAACTTTAAGTAAAATAATTTCTGTTCTTAACAGTATTTTTATAAATTTTATTTATTTTATTTATTTTTATTTTACATTTGTTGACCAGGCTAGTCTAGCTGGATATATGTCCATCTTCAGTAGAGAGCCGGGGAGAAAAGCTCCACACATTTCAAATAAAGTTCACATCTACAGAAATACATATTTAGAATGCTAATACATTTTTTGTAAAGAAAAAAATAATATGAGGTTGTAAATTTATAAAGTACATATAAAGAAGGCTACACATATTTGACTAGACTTAGTATAATTAAATAAAGTTACATTTAATTGTTGATAAAGAATAATAGCTAAGAAAAGAAAAGAAAATATAGTATAGATATAGATAAGAAAGGAAGATAAAGGAAAGTGAAATGGAGAAGCACTTAAGTAATACATCTAGAAGTAAAATGTGACATTTTTTAGAGAATCAAGTAATAAGTAAGACTATGATAGAGAGGAAGCATAGTAGTAGTTAAGATGAAATAGTTTCAGAGATGAGAAGCATAGTAGTTGTTAAGATGAAATAGTTTCAGAGATGAGAAGGTAGGTTGATTCAAGTAATAAGGGATAAGTTGGTCAGTCAGGTTTAGAACAGGGGCACATCCAATGTGTTTTCAGATAAACCTTTTCATGATATAAATTACAAGTTTTATAGTAAAGCATTTTTACTATTGCATGTGATAAAGATACTAAAGTAAACAAATGCCTTTTTCTTTCTTGTTTTTAGTATTAGCATTACAATACAAAAAGAAAAAATGCTGGACAAAAGCAGATTTAAGTTAATAGGCCATAATCTTGGGTTCTTGAGTTAGGGGATGGGGAGTAAAAACAGACAGACAGACCATAATATATGTAGAGTTTATAAGATTTCTTTTATTTTTACACAGCTGAATGCCTGGATTAAGACCTTTGGTTTAATCTAATAATGGATTAAGACCTTTGGTTTAATCTAATAACAAGTTTTAAGTGGAAACAAGTAAATGAGAGAAAGATGAGTGTAATGAAAGCTTTTCCTTTAGAAATAAATGTTCAGTATGACTTTAGAAGCCTGTAGCTGAGGTCTTTTTTCTTACCTTTCCATAGGGACACGCTGATTATAGGGAATAAAGGCCAGATCAATGGTTTCTTTGAGGCTAAAAGTTAATGTTTTCTGAAAGCATGCCATTTGTTTTTCATATCTGGGAGGGGAATAAAGATAAAACAAGAACAGTCAGAAATTTATGTAAGAAGGAGCATCTTAACATGGATAAATATAACTTTAGGTCAGATAATACCTCTGTGTGCAGTTGTCTATTTGGGAACATTGTTCTTATTAGGAGAGTTAAATTTCATTATTTGAAGATGTACATAGTGTTGTGTTTTTGTATTAACTTAATAGGTTATGGGGATGTTCTGGGTGTTTTTGAGGGTTTTAGTTAAATGAAAAGGTCTTGTAAAATGTGACATAGGTTCAAATGGAGAGAGCAGGAAAAAATATCAACCTGTCAAACATTACTGGGTGCATGTATCACAAAAGCTGGAAATATACATCTAAAAGATATGTCATATTGAATAGGTAAAAATGAAAGCCTTTCAGCTTTAACTGGTCAGGGGTTGCCACAGTGGAACTCTGGTCTGCTAATGATTGGCAGTGAATTTTTACTGTGTCAAGTTGCCAGCCCAGCACCCAACCTTCAAAGAAGACACACCCACTCCCCTACCTGCATGCCCTTTTCAGTTCACTCAACCATGGGGAGGACATGCAGGCTCTGCACAGAAGGCGCTCCAGCCGAGAATCGAACTGGAGAACCTCTTGCTGTGAGGTGACAATGCTAACCACTGTACCACTGAGAATAATAACCTTGTATCATAATGGCAACACTTTCCATATTATCTTGGAATGTGAATGTTCTCATAGGTATAGACAAAAAGGAAAGAGTATTAAAGTTTATTAACAAATACAAAATGCAAATAGCAACACTATAGGAGGCACATTTGGAAAGAACTGAGCATGTAAATTTGATACAAAAAAAGATTTCAGGATGGATATTCATCAGAGTATCAGGGACAAAGGAAAAGAGGAGTATTTATACTAATTGTTAGGGAAGCTCAAATAAAGATAGAAGAGGAAAAAAAGATAATGGTAGAGTTGTGTTTGTAAGGGGCTAATGGCAAGGGTGGATAATTACACTGGCATGTGGTTATATTCCATCTAAAACTTGTATTATGAAGCTTACTAAATATGGGGAGGAGAAATAATAGCTTTTAGCACGGAATATTACATATAGGTGAGGACTGGAATTTGACTTGCAAAATTGAGGCTGTATCTGGGGCCTAGAAGTGAACATATAACAAAAAGGGTAGATTTCTGAAGACATTTATGAAAACATTTGGTGTAGAAGGCATGAATTCAGTAGTAGGAACCCAGAAAGAATTAACATATTATTCACCAATGTACAACAAATGGGCTAGATTAGACAGAAATTATATTTCACAGGATCATGTACATTAAATTAAATTTGACACACGTCCAATAAATATTTCAGATCATGTGCCAATAATTTAAGATAAAAATGAATGGTAATGAAATAAAAATGAAACTGGTGCTTCCCCACCTATCAATTAAAAATAAAGGAATTTAGGACTGGGTAGTTGAAATTATTTGGGAGTTGTTACAGAAGATAGAACATGCGTTATAAGTTATAGCTAGTGAGTGAGATAAAATGAAAGCAGGGTTTAAAATGGTAAAAATAAAAGAAAAAAATATGGTTAAGAAATATTTTTTTTTAGAGGGGCTGACAAAGGTTAAAGTATTGTAGAATAATGGGAATCTCACAGAACAAGAAGATGCACAACTGCAGAGTGATAAAGAGAAAATAAGGGCATGCTGGATAATATGCACAAATTTATAAAGATTGCTGTTAAGCAACTTATTGGATAATAACCACATAACACAAAAACTTGTAGCACAATGATTTAAGCAACAGAAAGTAGAAAGGGTTGTTGCCAAACTTAGGAAGCCTATAACAAGAAAAATAACCAGAGATCCTGCATAGGTATTAGAGATATTTCAGAAATTGTATGAAAATTTGTATAAAACAAAGAAATGTGGAAATCAAGAAAAAGCTCAAATGGAAATGGAAGATTTAAATATGTCAATGTTGCAGGTAGATGAGGCTCAAAAATTACCAGTTAAGATAAGAGGAGATGTGATAAAAACAGTGATGTATAACCAATCTGTAGGAAAATCTCCAATAATAGATGGTATTTTAGTGGATGCTTGGAGAATAGTTGGGAAGAAAGTGATAAAGATCTGGAAGTTTTTGTGTAACAGTATTTTAAAAGGAGAGGTAGCACCAACATCATGGAAAAAAGCTGTGGTATCTAAAGACAGTAAAGAACCATCAGACACAGCTTCACATAAGCCCAATTTCAATTTTAAACCATAATTATAAAGTGTTCATGTCTCTAATGTCTAAAAATTGCAAAGGCGTTGCCAGAATTGATAGATATAGATCAATGCAGTTTTATGGAGGGGAGGGAAACATTTGATAACATTAATAGAAAAATAGGAAACAGAATGTAAGAAAATACTGCTGGTGGGTGGGTAAGATGGGATTTTATGATTAGGGCAATGGAAGCAATTACATTTCCTGATACAATAATAAGGTTAATTAGCAGGATATATGAGGGACTGTATGTAGAAATCAAAGTGGGAGAATTCCTCACTGCTAAGTTGTGTCTGAACAGAGGAGCCAGGTAGGGGTGTCCTTTTACCTCTTTGTTATTTTTGTTACATTTAGAGTCATTGGCAAAGAAAATAAGAGACTCGGAAATTTACAAATGTAATGGGTATTGTAATTAAGAAGAATTGGCTTTATTTGCAGACAATATTATCTTGTACCTGATAAAAACAGAAAAGGATATCTCCATGTTGTGGGTCATTCTGAGACAGTTTTAATTTTTTTGGCAGATATAAAATTAATGAAGATAAAACAAAGCCTGTAGATGTGAACCTTCTACTCACACATGAATTGGTTCAGCAATACCCATATTTATGGGAATATGACAAAATGAAGTTTAAGGAGTATATGTTATAAAAAATCTGTTATGGCAGTTAAGGATATGTGAGAAGAGATTAAACAAATGATAAAACAAAAACTGAGAATCTGGAAGCTTTTGTCTGTGGATATGGATAGTAATTTACAAGCAGTAAAAATGTTTTTAGTCCCATTAGATTTATACACAGGTCATGAATATGTTTATCAACCAGAGAAGAAGTTCATAGGTGTTTACTAGGCTAACAACCACAAGGGTTTTTTTAAGCCTAACCATGCATCTCAAATCTCTGACAAGTTTTGATACCCTTGATAAGGGTAAGCATGGGCCTGTGACATGAACCATTTACAGGTTACCTGTGTCCAGTACAGACATAGGTGCCAAACCAGGGATGAATTTCTGGTTTCCCATCCAATTGTCTAAGTTGCACTTGAATTGGTTTAGAGAGGAACTCTGCTTCACATGGATGGGGAACATGTTCCATTGATGCAGTAGTCTCTGGGATACATACCTATCTCTCCAGTAGGTCCTATTTATATCACAGGCAAGGTTTAAGTCTATAGAACAGGTAAGTCTGGTGCTGTTTGTTTTGTGGATATGCAGGAGGTCCATCAGAGTGGGGGTATGACAATGCCCTGTATGCCAGGCATAGATCTCCCCTCAAAAGCTTGTAGGAGACAGAATACAGGGATAGGGCCTTAAGGTGGGTTGCATAGGAAATTTTACTTACAGTCTGTATTTTTTTAGTGAGGAACCTCTGTGGATATTCTAATTGTTGGATATGCCTAGTTAGGTACATACCAAAGGGGGTATTGTACTCAATGATAGGTCTGATGAATGCCAAATACAGTGGAATGATGACTTTCTTGGACTTAGATGCTATACCTTTGTTTATAAGTTGTGCAACATAGAATGTATTCCTCACCACTGTAGACGCATGATGGTCAAAGACTAGATTACTACCTATGTGTATCCCTAAGTCCCTGACTACTGGGTCAACTCTAAAGGGCTGTGTTGTCAGTATGATAGTTAACAGGAATCGATCACTTCCCAGAGGATACTATTATGCATTTCAAGGCATTTAGTTTTAGTCCATGGCTCTGACACCAGTTATTTGTCTGTGTCAGCTCCTCCTGGAGAACATTTGTGTCAGTGTGAGATTCAATGACAGCTACTAATTTGCAATCATCTGTAAATTTAATCAGCCAGAGACCATGGACATTGACCTTGACTTCTGAGAAGTAAATGCCAAAAAGGAGCAGCCCAAAGATAGTAATTAATAAAGAGTTGTAAGGTTTTATCTGGGAGGGGAAGAGGGCAAGAGTCAAGTGTGATAAGTTGATTGTTCTAATATAACAAGAACAATGTGTTTTAGGATTATTTGATTTGAATGTATTTTAGAGCTAAAGAAAATAAGGCTCTTATGTGTAACACAAGCAGAAATTTACAGTTCAAAGTGGAAAGGGATGAGGATGATGAAGCACAGGGAAATTCAAGAAATAAGGAAAGAGTGGGGGTTTTGGATGCAGATCCTTAAGGAGAATAACAGCTATACAGAATATTATATTCATAAAGAAGCAGAAAGTATTCTAAGAACTAAGCCAGTACTGAATGAAGAATGGAGATTCTGCTGATAGGATGTCTGCAATTAGGGATATACAGAATAGCCAAGAGAAGTCTGGAATTTACTGGAGGAAACTGGCAAAAAAAAAAAAGGCATTGGGAGCAAATAATTAGAGAGGAAAAGGTAATAGAATGGTAATAGGACAAGTAATTTGGAATGCAGGCTAGAGACTGCCTTCCCTATTAGGGACTGATATCAGAGTATAGACAAAGAGAAAGGGACAGGAGGAATCCTAATGAAAAACCTGTACAGGTAGAGTTTTTTAATGAATCTAGAACAAAAGCTGCTGTTTAAAAAGGGATAATTAGTACAGTATATAAAATATTGTATGATAACTATAGAAGTCAATCAGAGCAGGTTAGAAAAGATTGGGAAGTGAAACTGTATTAGTTATTCACACAGAAACAATGGGAGGACATATGTAAATCTCCCAAATATGCAACAAAGTTTAGAAGATTTAGGGTTTTTGCTAGGAAGTGTTTGCATATGTATTTTATACCCCAAACAGATTCAAAAGGATTTTTCCTAAGGTAGATTGCAAATGTTGGAGGTGTGATAAGGAAGAAAGCGATACCTGGAAACATATGTTTGAGAAGTGTAATGAGTTGGCAGAGTGTAAAAATTCTCTACAGAGTACTCTATCAGAAATACTGGCCAAGCAAATTTGTATTACTTAGGAAATTCGTTTTTTTTAAGCCTGGATACAGGATCTGAATTGCCTATATGCAGTAAGGCCTTGTTAAGTTTAATTCATGTGACTGCCTAAAAAGCAATTACTACAATATGGAAATCAAAGTAAGCCAACTGTACTTGAAGTAATGAATATTGTAACAGAGATAAAATAAGTGGAAGTAGGATCTTTAGAAAAGGGTACGGGCAAATTAGATAAAATAATTATAAGAACAATACATGCTGAAAATGTTTTGGAGGAGGAATGAGGTTTAAAGAAAGGCCAGAATTGACCAATTTGTGTAAGGTTGGATTGATTATGTTGTACAGAAGAATATATGTCATGCATAATGTTTGTAACTGTGAGCAAGTTAATATGATTTGTTTTCTTTTATGCAAATGTAAGTTTGCCAGTGTCACAAGTAATAATTCAATAAAGGTGGTTAAATAACGAAATGAAAACCGGCACAGAGAGAAACAAACTGACACCAAGAACACTCTCTGTATGCTGGAATAACAAGGAATTCACTTGAGTGATGAAAACACAATTTATTCCACGATTTGATAAAAACTCCACAGCATTAGCAGCATATACAAAATAAAATGTATACTCTACAGTAACACAATATCCACAGTCAAGCACTTTCATCCATCCAGACTTCTTCAGAGCTGTGAAAATAAATGAACATTCTCTATTTAAAAAGGCATCAACCAATCACAATAAAATTTAAATAAATTATACAAATAACAATTTTTAAAAATACACACTTTAAAACACTCTGATTTTGTTATATGTGCACACATTAGTGCTAAAGTTAATATACCCTAAAATCACAAATTTTGTGCCTTATATTTTAATTCGGGCTTAAGAGAGATAAAGTCTTTTAAACCTGGTGTAACATTAGAATTATAACGTAGCTGCCATTTCATTTTAGCTCTTTTCAAGTCATTCTTTCAATCTCCACCCCTTATATCCTTTGGCACAACTTCCAGAATTCCAAAAAGAAAAGTGTGATTAGGGTTGGTTTTAATATGCCTATATAACCCATTATTTTCATCCTGTTTTCTAATATCATAGAGGTGCTCGTATATCCTCTTTTTCAGCATCCTCTCAGTTTTACCTATGTAAAAATGGAAACAGGTCTGGCAAACAGCAATATACATCACCCCATTTGTGTTACAGTTACCCTTTGCCAACTTAATTTCAAAACTAGTCCCTTCAATGTGAACTGCTGGGGATGTCACAATGTGCCTGCAATATTCACTGGCACCACATTTCATCGTACCTTTTGTATTTGTAAAAGGTTTAAAAATAGAATGTTCTAATAAAAATTTCATATTATTGTTGGTCCTAAATACAAATGTTGGTTCTGGTCCAAGAATTTCTTCCATCTCTTTATTTCCTTTAAACAATAACCAGTTTTTCCTTAAAATAGATTTTATCGTGTTACTGTTCTCTCTATAAGTGATAACCATTGACTGGGTGAAATCACCTCTAGATTGAGTGTGTGTTATTTTCATTTTCATTTTCATCATGTAATTTAGCACCCAACAGTGGCTTATATCTTACCCCCCATTCACTTATAACTTGATGACAAATGGGTAGCACAAATTCATAAGGGTACTTCCTTTCTACAAAAAAAACTACCAATTTATTCATTTCTAACTTAACTAATTCTAAATTTGAGCACATCCTTGCAGTACAGACCATTTGGCCCTTCACTATATTCCTCTTGATATACAGTAGATGACTACTCATAAATTCTAAGTAATCATTGGAAAATGTAGGTTTTCTGTAAATCCTTGATTCAAAACATTTCTTTTCCACATTCTTTGACAATGTAACATCTAAATAATCAATCTTATCAACATTACAGTTACCTGTGAATTTAAAATATTCACAATTATTTAAGCAATTGATAAAATTTTCATGTTGAACATTATTTTTCCACACGATAAAAGTATCATCCAAAAACCTTAGATAACTGATCCAGCAGTCCACAAAGGGAGTGTTATGTATATAATGTTCCTCCCAACCCACCATAACCAGATTTGAAAATAAGGGTGTGCAGCTAGTACCCATAGCAACAGTACGTATTTGTCTATAAAATTCCCCCTCGAAAAAGAAGTTGTTTTTCAAAACAATTTCCATCAACGTCATCACAAAATTCATCATAGTGTTACATAATGAAGTCCTTTCCAATAAAACTCTATGGAAATATTCCACCCCTATTTCGTGGGGAATAGACGTGAAAAGATCTACAACATCAATAGTAGAAAAAGAAGTATCACAATCAAAATACTCATTTTTTATTTGACTTAAAAAGTCCCAGGAATCATTGAGAGTATAATCAACAGTTCTTAAAGATTTTCTTACCAAACGGTCAATAAATATACCAAATGAATACGTTGAACTATTTTGACTAGTAATTATTAATCTATAAGGGGGATCAATGATGTTTCTGTGTGTTTTTGGAATTCAAAATACAATAGGTACTTTTGGATTGTTGTTAATCAGGAATTTTAAAACCTCTTCACTTATGACTCCTTGAAATAAGGAATCTTCTAATGTTAACTATATTTTCCTATGTGCGATGTTAACTTCATTCTTAGAAATGCTCTCATATTTACCTTCTTCCTGTAACATGGTAAATATTTTAGCATTATAATCCTCAGTAGTCTCTACTATCATCCCTCCCCCTTTATCGAGTTTCATAAATCTCAACCCTTCACATTTCTCCATAACTTTGTCAACAATTCATTCTCTTCTCTATTCAAATTATATTGTTTAATTTTGTTCTTGCCTTGTGTGTCATATATCTCCTGGGAACAATTTTTGTCAAATTGAGCTATCAGAGGATGAAGGCGGGATTAAAACAACTTTTCTTCTTTATAATATTCTTCCCTGACTCAACAATGTTGTCCTTAAACATAAGTTTCAAATTTATTTTTCTCGTAAACATTTTTAATTCAGTAATGATATTAACAATATTGTCCTTTTTTGTGGGTACAAATTTTATACCTTTACTTAAAAGGGAAAATAAACTTTTATCTACAGTAATACCTGCATAATTGTAAATATTAAAACCTCGGTAGGACAATAATATTCCCTCAAAGGAGCTAATAATCTCTGTAGATTCTTCTAATTCTGATTGTAGCTGTTTTTCCTCCTCTGGCATTGATTCCTGTATGGGTAACTTCTGTCCCCTGTTGGAGCTTCTAACAAAACTTTATTAGTACCACTAAAATTGTTACGCTTGTTTTGCAATCTTTCTGACCTCCTAATAGGTGGGTATTCACTGTCATAGTTCATCTCTCTCTCTCTCTCTCTCTCTCTCTCACTGTTAAATTGATAACCACCTTGTCTTTCCTGCATAGTGGGACTCCTAAAAATCACTAACACTTTCTCTAGTATTTTCCTCGTAGGATTTGGGGAGGGGGTAGGCAACCTTGTTTTTATACTCATTTTCATCCCTTATTAATTTCCTTTTTTGCGCTCTATATTAACCTCAACGTCTTCTTCAATCTTATCAAATAAGGCATTGTATTTCAAAGTAACTTTGTCAAAGTGTAAATCATTTAAAATAACATCATTAATATTTTCTGTGTTAACAGTTATTTCACTCTGTTGTTGTTCACTCTAATAATAAGTTCCATCAATTCTATGCCATGACGGTCAAACATATCGGAAAGTTCATCACACTCTTTCTGATCCCTTTTCAAACCATTTGGAAATTTATAAACATGCAGGCCCCTAGGCACTCTGTGTTTAAGCACACATTCTTTTAGGTATGCATTGTCACACTGTAAGTTACGTACCTTCAAAAGTTTTTGTTCAAGTTCCTTTAGTCTGCAGTCCATAGTTTATTCCCTAGTTTCCTGTATTTTATTGAACAACCCAAAATTTTCATTGTACCATCCTTGCAAACAGTTATTAGATGCTGTAGTAGTTTGTTTTCTTCTTCTCTGGCCACAAGGTATAGATTCTGCTGTCAAAGATACTCCTGTATTAGTAGTGTTCTTTAAACTCCTCACTGATGCCGCAGTAGATGTTTCCAGCCACATGTTCATGACGCACGTCCATTGCATCACTACTCGAGATTCTCAGATTTTGTAGTTTGGTTACTGCTTCTTGTAGTTTAGAGACTTTATCAGTTAAGGCTACAATAAGCTAAACAATATTGTTCTCAGCTAAATTCACTTCCTGAGCATTTGAAAAGGAAGTATTGGAAATGTCTTCCTCAAAGACATTTGATAAATGTAAATCTTCCATCATAGGAAAACAGCAAGAAATGTTAATATTAGTGTCTTTAGTAAAAAGGAAGGCAATGAATTTCCAGCCACCAAATCCAAAACCATGAAACAAAAAACAGCTGTGTGACAAAAAACAATCTTCCCTGTAACTTCAGCCCATAACACAGAAATAGAAATGTTTTACATACAAAACTGAAAGGCATGACTGTAGATGACCAGATGAAATTCGATCGACATATACTTCAAGTAATTAAAAAAACACACCAAACATGGATCTCCCCATAAAGGGTAAAACCATTCATCACTGATGTGGCCAGAAAAGTCATAACTATAGCTCACCTGCTTTCAAAACTCCTTTATGTCTCCTCAGTCTTTTCTAACCTAAACTCATGTCTGTCAAGTAAACTGAGCAATGCCATAACAGTGTAACAAAAGTCACAACAAATCAGCACTACAGAACTCATCATTGTCTTTCTCTAAAAAATCTACATTGGCTTAAACTGACACATACACCAGCTCACCAACAATTACAGACAATAAACAAGCTACTTCACAACTCTGAAAAAATATCCAGTACTAAACAGCATCATTCAGCTACACTATCCAAATAAAAACCTACACTCCTCCTAAACTCCAAACCTACTGGTAAACAAACACTGTGGATGAGTCATTGTTTTCAAATTTCATATCAAATAAAAGGAATTTCCTTCCACTCACTTGAGACAATTCAACAAAATAAAGGCATTTAAGTGCCAACTCCAACAACATCTCATGAATACTTGGATACCTACCTCAGCATTCCCAGGTTAGACTCTAAAGTGCACATTGAATATACCCATGTGGATCTCGAAGTTAGGCTAAACTTACAAAATGCATAAAGAATCCAATGTTTAAATCCAGTTTTAACACCACACTGGAGTGTCTTATATCTTCTCCTCACATATCACTATTTCATTTTTCATCCTTCAAACTTCTTTTACTAACAGACATCCTCTTACCTCCTCTTTTACACAAAACATCTCATGCTTTCTCTCTCTCAAGATTTACAAAATGCTATTCCCTATTCATCTTATAACTCTTTTGATTGATTTAACTGTGGGCCTTTTTCTCCCTCAGCATCTGCTGAAAAAGGAGTTATTGCCAATTTAGATTTTTCCACTAAAAATGTCAAATATATAAATAGCTATGAGGAAGAATACTAAACCTTCTGTCAGAAATCCATGAGCAAAAATGTTGGAACATCAGCACTTCATTGCATTGGGTGTAGGGATATCACTCTTCAAAGTAAATGCCTTTTCTGAGCTCAACCTACTTGCAGGAAAGAAAAAAGGTGAGTTTGGTTTAATACTTTAATTTTCCTGTTTCTTTGAGCTTACACAACCTGAGAAGGGGACATATTAGAGGTGTGATGGAGGAGTCCTCTTACAAAAATTGTAATGATATTTAGACTTATAAGGTGTTTTGTTGTACAACTTTGTGACTTTATGATATTGATTTAAACCTTTATTTTATGATACTTTGTGTCCTGACACAGCAGGGCTTTACTTTCAATTATGTATCCATGTTTTTGTATTTTCCATGCAGTTTATTTATTCTGAGGATGATGACCTTGGCATTTTGGGTTTATGACAGTATTTTATGATGTGGTATTTTCTAAAACATTTCCCAGCACACAGTGCTGTACACTGCATCCCAGGTAGCACAGTGAGTTGTGGGTACTATCTCATCAGTACTCTACTGCTCATTGATGTTTCATTTGTGTACACACAGGAAAACCCCCACTTACCTCTGGACTGACAGAACTCCGTTGTAATGACCCCTTGTCCACTGGCTTAATTTTCAACTATTCAGCTGATTTATCATTGCCTGAATATGGGAAGTGACAATCAGGTTTCTGTCCTACTCTGTTTAGCCCCAGTGAATGGTGGTCTTCATATGCATTGCCTGTTTGCATGTGGGCCAAGCATACCATATAATGCTTTTTGGTCCGGACAGTTCTTGCTGACAAGTGAGATGGTGTGTCCAGCAGGCAAACTTCCTTGTGGTGGCGATCTGTCCCACATAGCTCTGATCTTAGTTCTTGGAAATGGTGTACAAGAGATCTGAGCAACTCATAGAAGTGATATGTATATGTCATATATCCCTCCCCACAGAAAACCCCTGTGGTTTAGCTGCATTCTATTCTATGATTAGGCCTGTCATGCACTGCTTGCGTGGTTCATTGCTCAAAGTGGTTCCAGGTAATGAGCATACATAATTTAATATAAAATGTCTCCCACAGTACATATTTCTACAAACAATATACATTTCCAGATGTACCTTCAAGTGGTATTGTCACCTGAACATTCACAAAAATAAAAGATAATGAATTACTGAGACATTTAAAAGGCATGTTCTGCTTGAAGTCTGCTTTTGAAAAGAAATGTCTCATCATTTGAAATGAATCTCCTGTTGCATATACTGTGGAATTTACTTGCAGGAAAGGTGCAACTATATTTGTGTTTGTTTTAGACAGGAGGTTGACTGCCTGGCAAATTCATTATCTGAGAAATACAGCAAATTTATATGTTTGAAACTCAGCTTCTGCACACAGGCTGGTAAAAAGTGAATGCTGACAGCAGTGAGTTTACAGGACCGGGTAATTATGAAGTTGTGGTTTCCCCTGACTAACTCATTTATGAAGTACAAGTCCAGGGAGACATGAGCCTTGCCAGTGACAGTTGTTTCACAATATCTAGAATGAGTTCTCAGTGCTCATTATCTGTGCTGTGAACATATTAGTTTCAGCACAGACAGTAATGACACAATGTCTCCACTGCCTTCAAGATGATGTGTATATTTTGGCCGTCAAGTTTATGACCTACTAACCTTCAAGAAGTCTGAATGTCATATCTAAATATGTATATCAATGTAAATGCCTTTATTAATTTTTTTAGGATGTTAACAAATGACTAATAAGGGGAAGCGTATTACTTTATCTCAGAAGACATTGTGCAGAGTAGCTATCACGTTTTTCTATTACTGATGCTCATTCTTGTTATTTGGTTCCCTAAACTGTTATTTCCTCCCACAGCATTACATTGAGGGCACACTTTCAAGTAGAACTGGATCAGATATTGCTTTACAGACCAGGCAGAGGCTACCCCAAAGTAATGTATGAGAAACGGAATACAGTAATAATTCTTGAAAGATCTCCAATTAGTTCAAGATGTACATCTGAATGATTTCTTTAACAAATGTCAGACATACCTCTTCATATTCTCTCATATGGCTTTGCTGTAAGGTTACAGAATGTAGCGGTGCACTCATTAATGAGTCAAATCAATGAGGTTCAGAGTGGTATAATGATCTCTACAGAGTGCATAGACATGCCTTTGATAAATAGATGGCCATGAAAGTACTTTTCTGACCTCTTTACTACTGGTAATAAGCAAGTATGTGAAAAGCAGTACTGTAGAGTTAGGCAATGGATCGATGTATTCCCTTTGCTGAAGAACAGTATGCAGTAGTAATAACTTTCAAATGGAAGGACTTTAGTGGTGGATAAGGATGCAACAGGAATTACTGGTTCAAAATGAGGAAGTGAGTTTGCAGAATTGTATGCAGAATGTGGAACTTGCTGTTAAATTTTATACTGCACTTGGTGCACAGAAAGAAAATCATATTGAATGGGGTTTTCAAGCTAGGAAACCAGTAATCCTGATCAAATCAAAAGCAGACAAACACAAATGCACATATGTGTCTTGGGTCAAACTTGCTGAACCTTTGGGTTTTGAAGGTACAGACATTAATTCCTTGATATGTTTAAGGAATAAGAACATTTGTGATTTAGCATTTTAGTCTTTTCAATTACTAAATTTGTACAGTGCTTGGATGGTAAAAAAGGCTTAGTCTTGTGGAATGAGCATGTGTTTAATAGTTCATATCAACAAACTGAATGTTAATTTTAGAACTTTTGCAGTTTTTCAAGGGACTGTGTGCCAGTGCAGGCATTATACTTTGCATTAATATGATAATCTGCAATGCATTCCATATGTAATATTAATGATTGATTAGAGAGGCAAAATACTACAGAATATATATATATATATATATATATATATATATATATATATATATATATATATATACATATATGTATATATATATATATATAGTTTAATATCGTAATCTCAAGTTGAGGTGCATGCAGATAGAAAATTCAAAATACAGATGTTTGAATTTTAATCTGGCTGAACATCTCAATGCTCGAAAGTTTATATTAGGGAATGCACTGTGCATTCGCTAATATAAATTCAAAGAACTGTACAGAGATTGTGGTACAGTGCGATTTGGGAAATTCATCCCTTTCCTCACTGCAGCGCGATCTCGGAGTTGGAATATATAGTTAGCAGGGGGTGTGGAGGGTGCAGGGGGGCTTTACCCCTGCAAAAACATGATGTTAGGTATAGGAGTTTAGTTTATGTGAGCTCCTAAACAGACATCAAGTGATGTGTTTGGAAACAATGTCGAATCTGCTGAATTCATTCTGCTGATTTGACATTGTGCCTTATTCTTTATTTTGACTTTTGTTTTCAATGTGCTGAACAGAAATTAATTTGCCATTCAACATATTGATAACATATATATATATATATATATATATATATATATATATATATATATATATATATATATATATATATATATATATATATATATATTGTTTTGGTGGAAGCAATGTTCCCAATGTAAACAATACTGTATTCAATGGGGCGATGGGGACACACCATGAAAAATTGTGTACTTAAACTTCAGAAAAAGTTTGCAGGAAGGCAACTTATAGTTTAACTGTGTTGTAACAGAGGAAAGAGAATGTGTGATGGCATCTATAGCAGATTGCGAAAGCAATAGTCCATCTAATGTTTTAGATAATGAATGTATTTCTGAAGGTGAGCTGTCTGTTAAAGGAGAGTAGTAGTCTGATAAGGAATGTAGTGAGGGGATGCATGACATATTACAGCAGCAGAGCAATATTCACATAAGAATCACAGACTGAGTGTGACTGCTTAAGATAAAGCTATGAAGGAGAATCGGCAGAAGGTTTGTAAGGAAACAGTTAAAAAAGGAAGAGATGAAAGCAGCTAAAAATATTCCCAAAAAAGTAAAACTATAATTTTCTATTCTATTAATATAAACAGTATAAAAATGAAGTGATGAGTTTGGCATAATGGTTAAGGTCTTCACCTCATAGGCAAAAAGTGCACAGTTTGAGTCCGATCTCAGGTTATTGGCTAGGCTTAAAATGGCCCTTCAGGGCAGTTAGCATTGTATTCACCTATGAACATGTATGATGGCTAACAGCAATAGTGAAAAATATGCAAGTGGTACTATCTTGTTTATTATATGTAAGATTTGTTAATAAGCAGAATAGATTTCAATTTCAGAAGTTATGGGGCTGAGAATGGCTCCACTCTGATGGTATAAAAGGCTCAATCCCTGACTACAGCCCAGATGACCTGGGTTCAGTTAGTAGCTCAGGCACCTGATGGAGTGGCAGTGATGGGTGGGGCATGCCCATCCCAGGAGGGAGGGAGGGATGGGGCTGTGCCAATCCTAGATGGGAAGTTCTACATGGACATTCCCCTTGAATTCTCTGCTGAAAGCTGGGGTTTGTGCAGGGGAGGAAGTAGTCCAAGATGTGATTAGGGTGGGAGTAAGGTTGAACTTCTCTGGATGCCAGGCAATATACCACACTCTCCCATTGCACACTGTCCCATGACACAACCATGTAATCAGAGGGAGGGAGGGGAAACCACAAATGGGCCTTAAGTGAAAAATCTTCCAGCAGATAAATGATAGCATGGCCACCACAGGACACCCCTAGCATCCATGCTGGCCCCTGATGAAAATCAGCATTAGTCCAGGGGAGAAAAAGAGTGACTACTAGGCCCAGCACTGGATATAGGGCACTGCAGATGGCTGTCATATTGAAGCAGGGGTGCAACAGCATGCTCCAAAAAGTTATGGGGCAAAGTACCACTATGGAGAAAGGGGAAACAAGAATGCTCAGGGGCTGCCATAGTAGTTAATACCAGGATCATTAAGGTACTGGATGTCACTAAAGGATGTCTGAGCAAGATGGTCATACTGGATTGTAGAACAAGAGGAAGAGTTACAGGAATCACTGTTATTTGTACATACACAAATATAAAATATTGTGCAGCATTTCTCTGGGAAGTAAAAAGAAAAAAATTATATTTTCAAATGGGGACAAACTGTTAGGGGGACTTTAGATATATGAGGGCTAAGAAAAAAAATTAAACTCATGGAAAGGTGTGTAAAGATTTGATATCTGAGACATATCTTACAATGGGAAAAGACAGTGAATTTACGTATACAAGATGAACTTTAACAAACAGATTTCTTCCTGTATCCACAACATTGAATGAAGTAGACAGAATAAAGTTGGTCAGGTTTTCGCACCACTTTGTTATATGGACAGTTTTTGGAGGCAATTCAGATATCTTTAAGATTGGAATGTTTATTAATCGTTATGCTGGGGTATGTAGTTCTCCAGATTTTTTTTAAACCAAGCAAAGAAAATGTTATTTAGAGAATATTTTAGTTTGCAATTTGTATACAGTAACTGGACACAGTGGTAGAAGATATACAAAGAGAAGTTTAAAAAAGTTTATGGAGAAAAAGAGATTGGATCAAAACAGGGAAAGAAAAGTGTAAAGAAAAAGTAAGATGGAGTGAAATGTCTGTTGCAAAAAATAATATAGTACACATAATGAAGGAAAATTTTTTTTTGAATTAAATGTCAAAAGTTCAGGACTTTTTGCAAAAGAAGCATTATGTTATCAAAAGAAAAGGTGTCTTTGATTTGGGTAAAGCAATGCACTTGGACAGTATTATGTGGGAAATACAGACAGTTGACAAGTCTGTTAAGGACAAGGACGGTATATTACAAAGTGGTTTAACTTATGTAAAAAAGATATTTACAGGGGAAAAAAACTAAGCATGGGCTCCATTTATGATGGGGTGTAAAAAAATAAGTGATTTAGAGGGTTGGCATAACGGTTAAGGTGTTAACCACAGAAATACAAACTACAAGGTTTGATTCTGACTGCTGATTTGTCGGCTAGGCTTGCAATAATCTGCAGACTAATAAGTTATTTACCTATGAGATGGAATGACAACACACTGAAAAATAACTATGGATGAACTGGAGAAGGTAATATAAACATTGTACCAGGATATTATGGGCTTGGGTATATTCGTTCATAGACAGAGGAATGTTACATTTTTGAAGAAACGTAAAGGGTGCCAGCAGATTCAGATATTTTTCAAGGACTAATAATATTTCCAGTGGGAAAAAAGGAAATACAGACATTCAAATTGAAAACTGTTGACTTGGTGTAATGTACTTTTTTTTATATATATAAAATACTTAACAAATTGTTTTTCAGAAAAGCTTTGAAACAGTCTTCGGTAATTTTTTTAAGGATTTACAGAATTCCAGGCAGGAATGTGAAGAAAATGTTTGATAGTTATGAAAGTAATACCATAAATTAAAAAATGGATGGGAAAATGATGGTGTATAATATCAAAAAAGCTTTTGATAATGTACATTGTAGACAACTGCAATGCTGATAAAACATTATGGTACAGGAGAATATTGGGGAACCTTTTTCATCAGACGTATGACAATACATAGGTGAAGATGGGAGACTCTGTGGGTATCAGATAGTTTACAAATGATTGAAGAGGTATGACAGGGGTGCAGGATGAGTGGGGCTTAGTTTATAAATGATTAAAGAGGTATATCAGGGGTGCAGGATGCTTAGGGCTTTCTTTAATTTATTCATGAATGCAGTAATTATACTTGCATGATTGTAGAAACATGATAACTGTTTTTCAAGGTCAAGTCAGACTACTTTTATTACTAAGTTAGGTGAATGATTTGATTATGGCTAAAAAAACAAACATGAATACAATAAGTTGCAAATGTACTGGACAAGTAATTAGGACTGGCTGGTTTGGTACTGAGTAAGGAAAAAAGTGTAGAGTGCAGTGATATTGTCAAACTAGGTGGAATTTATTTCTCATGGAATGTTATCTCAGTGTTATGGACATAGTATAGTAACAAGGATGTGATTAACAGCAGGATACAGTTTTCCAAGATATTAGACTAATAAGCTCTGGAAAATATTCATGCTTCCTTGATGAAAAAAAAGTGAATTTAATGTATTCTTTGATTTTTAGAAATGCTAATATACATGTGAGAAGGTATACTTGTTCCCCAGTAATAATTTACTGGAAATAATTTGGTAATTTATATGGGTTTCGTAGTTAAACCAAATAAAGAGGAGAATTATTTTTTTATACAAATGGCAGAGGAGGTCTAGGTTTGGTAACTCCACAGCGTATTTAGCTTCTCTGCACCTGGTTTGGACTTTGAATTACAGCATCATGAAAATAATATTACATTGGGGAGGGTCTCATCAGTAAAATATGATGTCTAGAAAAGAAAAAAGAAGGAATATGAGGGGTATACAGAAGAATTTAGTATAAATTTTGTTTCAGGGAAATTCATTTTAACTTTAGTGAATATAAATGTTGGGAATCGATATTATAAAATAGAATAATGCAAACGTTTTACTGGACTGTCATTGAATAGATTTAGCCAAAAGTACACAGAAAGTTATACACAGAAGGAAAAAAAGAGTGGCAGAACGGCAGGACTTTTCATGAAGAATGTTGCTAAAGCAGTTACTTGTAAGTGTCCATGC
Source organism: Protopterus annectens (assembly GCF_019279795.1). Lineage (NCBI taxonomy): Eukaryota > Metazoa > Chordata > Ceratodontiformes > Protopteridae > Protopterus > Protopterus annectens. The sequence continues at coordinate 66,444,834 of NC_056738.1, forward strand.
CACATAAGGAATGGGATGAAAGGAAATGTCATATATGTAATACTGATGAGACAATGGGACACGCATTTTTTACTAAATGTGAAAGGGCACAATGGTTTTGGAATGTGATGAAAAAACTGTGGCAGAGGAATGGAAGAGGTTTCTTTAGATATGATTAAAACAGAAATGTAGCTGTTGAGCTGATACTGATAAAACATTCTTCAGTTTGCCTCTCTTTTTGATTTTTTTGCAGTAGTTTTGAATTGAGACACACATTTAAATGATATAAGATTAATTAAATACCTCATTTACAAAGTTGCTTCTATCACTGCTTCATTGTAACCATTACATTATTTAAGTAACTAGGTCATGAGTGAAAAATTCACCAGGCAGTCATCTCCTGTAAAAAGTCAAGCAGCTGAGATAAATACTCAAGAGCTTTTGGCATAAATGTGACAGTCCAGTGAACTCTCTTACCAATCGTATCAAAAGCTTTACATCCCTTGTTTAACAGCAAGGTGCCCAAATGCCACGGTCTCTGAGCTAAACCCATAGCACAAAGAGATGGAATCATGAATGTAATCCACATGGCCTCTGGTCAAGCAGCCCAGGTGCTGGTGACTAGGGAGGGGTGAGAGTGAGTAGGTGATGCCAGAATGTCCACTCCTTGTGGGGAGTTGTTGGTGTATTTTCAACTGTAAAAGTAACATCGGTGGGTCGGAACATAAGTGTTCACTTGATGAAAGAAGGCAGGGTATTGAGGTGTAAGCTTGCCAAGAACAGCACTGCCTTCTAGCAAGGCACAGTAGGTGTGTGGAAGCATGCACATGGGAGTCTAGACAGCAAGTACAGCACAGTGGATGCTGGCAAATGCATAATGAGGTTAGAACAAAACATAAATCTTCCGAGTCCTCAGAAGATGATGCCACATGAACTCCAATGCTCGGCTCTCATGCCTAGTGTTCACAGACACTATAAAATGAAAAAAATGAATGGGTCAATGAGGAATAGGATTTGAGCACTGTGGAGAGAACAAAGGACCAAAAAGGGCATTAGAAAAGATGGTGTTGACTCTGGGGCTATGCTGGACTGAAATCATACAGGCATCAATCTGAGGATGACTAGTCATTGTCTAGCTCCATGCATGGGAAAGCTTCCATCATATGTCTACTTTTTTGGGAAACATAGGCAGTGGCAAGATGCTCTCAGGCTCCATAGCACAGTCACCCTGATTTCTCCTTTTCAAGATATCCATTAGCGTATTTCTGAGGGGAAGGATTAGGGCTCATAGGGCATTCTTGGGGCTTCATGAGCTTCAAGGTTTACTAATATGAAGGGTAATCCAGGGGGAGCTGTAGGGTGGGGAGGGAAGATATACTGCCCTTAACTATCTCAAAGGCCATGATCTTTAAAGTCCTCGGTAGTCTTAAAGGATTCCTACAGTGAAGGATTTTTAGGGGAAGGAAATCCTCTTCCCCATCAGCCCTATCAGGAACAAGCTTGCATACAGATGGACATATGAAGGTTATGGGCCAGGTGCTGGGCAATGAGGATCTGGCACAAACGACTAAATCTGCTTGGAGACATAAAAGGTCTGCACTGCCCCATGTACTGACATCAGTTCATATTCATAAAAAGTGGATTACCTTACACCTGATGACAAGTCCCACCGGAAACCCTGATTACAGCCCACGTGACCCATATTCAGTTAGTGGCAGAGCCATATGAACTGAGGACTACTCAGTGATATGCTCCTGGTAAACTCCAAAAACCAGGGCAATAATTATTAGCACTCTACATAAACGAATCTTATTACAGCAGAACCACACATTACCTGCAAAAACTATGATATGCTAGAATCTACTAAAAAATTCCATTATCCAAAATTTTGGCTTAATAAAAAAATATTAACATTCAACATATATTAAGGTGGAAAAATTGAAAATCAAAACTTTCATTCTGGGCAAAAAAGATGTCACAGTTCCCATCCCTGAAGGAAGAATGGCAATTGGGAAAGGGGTCTTAATCTCACTACTTGTACATGGTCTACCCATTATCTTGTCAACCTTGAGAAGGAACCGTAACTCTTTATAAAACAACTGTTAATAATACCTACTGATTCACCTCCGTGAACCTACAAAGAGAATACCTTACTCAGTTCTGACCAAAATTAAATGGCCACCTAGCAAAGACCAAACCTTCTACTTAGTTCATTAATCTATAAAACTAATTCATCTACTTTTCTAAGATGTCCAGCTTACCCCTCATACTTGAAATTATAACCTAACAGTCCTCCTTCCTACCATTACTTCATTTCACACTCCAAGGAACAAACTCCACTGTACTGACAAACAAAACTTACATATGTATACATCCGTACATACACACAATAATGTTCAAGGTTATCAAAATGTATTAAAACTAAATAAATTTATTATTATTTTATATAAAATTACTTATTTATTGAGCACCTCATCTGTTGAACACTTTCAATTTTAATAAACTAGAAATGGAAATTGTATCATTCAAGCCTGGTGGGAGATTAGCATTTAAATATATCTGCCACCAGACTGCTTTTCTTCTAGGTGCAACTTCCATGGACCCCCTCGGACATCACACTTAACCTGTTGTAACACTGCAAACTTAAATGTATGTTGGGGGAATGATTTAATATGCCTATAAAGGGCATTGGCTTCATTCTCATGTGAAATTTCATAGAAAAGTTCATATATTCTTTGTGCCAGCTTTCGTTGGGTCTTCCCAATATAAAATGCACTACATTGGGAACACACAGCAATATAAACAACTGCTCGTGAATAGCAGCTATATCTTCTCTTGATATGAATAGTCTTATTTTGTACTTTGACACTAGATGTAGTCAAAATATGACTGCATTGATGGCACATACCACAGAGAGCCATTCTACCTCTTGTTTCCATATAATAATTTCTCTCTCTAATATATTCTTAATATTTATAGCTCTGCAGTATACCACTCTAGGACCACTGCCTAAAGTATCCAGCATATCTTGCTCACTTCTAATAATACTCCAATTCTTATTTAAAATGTCAACAACAATTGAGCTATTACTACCATATGTAGTCATGAAGGGGCAAAAAGTTTCATTACTGTCATGTCTATCAGTAGGGACAATATTGTTCAAAACAGAGGGGGCATCCATAACATTTGTTGTTTAGTCTGATGTATAAACTGAACCCACAGTTTGAGATCCTTCATTCGGACTTGACAATACTGAAAATCATACCTTTGTGATGCTAATAAAGGTAAGTATGTGCCATTTCTATGTTTTAAAATTACTTCCTCAAATATATTGTTCACAAGTGGCGGGGGTACCCCCGAGCCATAAACATTCTGGCCATCTTGGCACATTCCTCCAGAAAGTCATCAAAATCAGATACCATACGGGCAGCTCTAACTAATTGGCCCTTAATAATACCCATCTTCACATGTTGTGGATGATTGCTGGTATAATGTAGGTAACAATTTGAGTAGCTAAATCAGCTTTAAAATCTCTTAGACACTTTGTTCTACCACAATTTTAAGCAAAAAGTATAACAGAGAAGTGGTTTACAGCTTTTAAAGGTTCTCAGAGGAACACATCACATCAGCACACTCACTGACTGTGTGCTGGCAGTGATAAGTATTTCACAACTTTAAAAGCTTGTAAAACACTTTGTGCATCTATATTTTTCTGTAGCTGGTAGTATATGGAAGAGATAAAGCTATATACTCTACAAAGAATTATGACTGGGTCTCTGAACATAACTTTTATGTGTTTTCAACATGGATGCCAAGATTCACCTCTTGAGCTTTGCTTTGCTTTTGAGGAGAATTTCTTGGCACCCATGTCTCAAACTTATAATAAGTAGATTATGATCGGAGATATGATCACAATCCTCTACAGTTTCTGTACTAGAGACATAATAAACAGAACAGACTGTCAAGTTTAACAGTTTTTTTTGGTTAATAGGCTCAAGAATAACAAATGATAAAAAAAGTTACACCAGTAGTGATCAGCTGCAATAATTTTAAGTATCTACTTAACCCATATTTTAAAACAGAAAAAGAATGCAGTGGGAAAGAGAAGACTACAGATACAAATGCTTTTTTCTCAAAGGCATACTGAATGCCCAAGTCTGGTAGAATTACTTGCTCAAAGTCCCAGTTAGAGGAAACTAAAGGAGTTGAATTGAAAAATGCAAGATGAAGCCAACTGGCAGCTTATTATGGCACTACCCTTCCGTACTGTCATTTTTTTCAACAATCAGAGGTACACCAGATCCAAATGAAGCAACACGTGCATTATATATTTAGTGCATTTTAGCACGATTCTGATGCAAATATTATTTTAATGGTACTATTCCAACATAATGCAAACATCAAAATAATATAAATTGAGTTCAATGAAAGTTTATATAACTCATACTCTCATATCTGGATACAAAAAAATAAAGGGAAAAATTTAGCCATTATGTCATCCGTTTTGCAATATACTTTACTTCTGACAAGACTTTTGATGTTCCCAGCACTTCCAGCTTGCATTTAATGTAAAATAATAAACTGCAAAATTTAGCCATGATGTTGTCTGTTTCCCCAACATATTTTACTTCAGACAAGACTTCTGATGTTTACAGCACTTGCAGCTTGTATTCCGTCTCATAACAGTTTGGCCGTGACCTTCACATGAGCTAAGAATGCTAGTAATATCATGACTATAGAATATCAAGGTTACTTATGTGCTTGGTAAGGTGAAATTTGACACTAGGTCTGTTTATTCTCAAGTCTTGACTCTGCAGCAGACAACATTATTATTATTTCTAAACTGGTCTACATCTGTTTATGTTCATCATATGTTCACTATCTGCGGTGGCAAAAGACGTTTGAAAAAGTTAGCACATGTGACAAAGAAATTTAGGAACCATGCTTTATTAAAAAAAAAACTTTATTCTTAAGTTAACATATATTCTGTGTGAAATATTTAGAAAAAATAGCTGAACATCTGTCAAGTACTAGAATCTGAAGATTCTACAAATATCTTCTTCCTAAGGTACTCCATCCAAGCATCTTTAGTTGACAATTCCATGGAATTCCATTCAAAATGGGGAATCTGCAATAAACAAAACCTACAATTACATGTCTGGTCTCATTTACAGCAATAAGCACTAATCTGATATTTCAGACAATTAAGAAATCCGTGGTCATGTGCAGAGTTTCTCAAAAGTTCAAAAGCATCAAATAAGCTGCACCGTTTACAAGAGTATACACATTTAAGAATGTATAGTAGACAATTAAGAAATCCGTGGTCATGTGCAGAGTTTCTCAAAAGTTCAAAAGCATCAAATAAGCTGCACCGTTTACAAGAGGATACACATTTAAGAATGTATAGTAGACAATTGCAGCATTTTATCACAAAAATGGCCATTGTGCAGCTTGCCCTTGCCTGTCATCTGCAGTGTCTGGAGCTGGTGACAGATGCTTCTCGTAGTACACTCATTTATTTAGTATGGTACATACCCTGCCATTATGTAATCTGCAAACTGCCTTTCATTCCACTACTGCTTGTTAACACGTTTTATTTCTGTCCTAATTTATTTCTAAACTTTGCTAAAGGGAACAGGTCAAGCAGTGCAAGACATATAAAGCAAAATACAGCAGTATGACCAGAACTGCACCTGGAAACAGTAATTACAAAAGGTAAGCAAGTGTAAAAGATGGGCAGTAAGAAACAGGCAGAAAATCAGAAGAAAGGAAAGTAAACAATGAAACTGTAGAAAACTCACTGAAAGTAACATACTCAAGGCTCAAAGACATGCAGGAATTTGTACTCCTGCAGACCTTTAACTACATATTCCCCTACACCCTGGGCTAATTATACTTACCAACTCCGAGACTGCACAACATTGGGGAAAGAGCATAAACCTTTTCCTAGTATAACTTTGATATTGTCAATATTTTGTGTTTAGATATTTTTGAGTTGAGACATTTTTGCTTGTGGTGTTGATATTATGCAGTCTAGACCATTTTAAGCAAGAAATGTTTCAAGACAGAAATGTTCTTGTTCACTAACACTTCTGTCACTTTCATTTGTCCAGCCAAGCTTTTTTAGGTTGCTGCCTTCTAAGATAAGTGGTGATTACGTTATGTAACGGCCAGGGAGTCTACTGGTTGAATGTTGACTATTCTGACTATATGGACATCATGAATGCAATTTCCTCTCCCATCCTAGCCTCCATAGCCTTGTAGTAACATGTACAGAAATACCTGAAACCATGAATCAACATGGAAAAATTAGTTCAAACACTGGACTAATTTCTTCAGTGCTCTGTACTCCAGGCTTTCAAGTAGATACCTTGCCAGTCTATAGGTGCTACATAATTCTGTAGCCAGAAACTGGTTGGATCATTCTCACATAAACAAAATAACTGCTATTTTTCTCTCAGTCAATATTTATTTTTCTTTTCAGACCTTGACTCTTCCTTACTGAGCCCTATATGATCAGAATCCCTCTACTATAACAATTTTTTGCTTCCTGTGCCCTCATCCGCTAGCAATGGGGTTTAAGGAGGGATTGACAGTGATCTGATGAATCTGCCTTGAAACATATGGCTGTTAATTTTTATTTACTTACTTATTTACTTTTTGTTGGCTGGGTTACTCTATTAGGCCAAGCCTATTTTCAGGAGAGACTCAAAGCAGTATTTGTAATGAATAACTGAAATTGGTCAGGACACTGTGAAAATTCTCCTTGGGTGAATTTAGTTAAATATTTTTATTTAAATGGTTGTGTGACTGTAAATGTGTAGATATGCAATTTATGCAGGTACAGACTTATGTTACAATAAAGTACCTAATGTACCCCCGCTCTTTTTTCAATAAGTGCCACAGGGTCTTATGTATTTAACTGAGTAACCATCAACTCAGGCAGAAAGGACCTCAAGACTAAAGCCCTCCCTCTTTTTTGCACTACAGTGGCAATACTGGAAAATTAATCCAATCACATGTGGGAACAGAACAGCTTTTTTATCTTCTTGCATCAAAGATGTGCATGTCACCATTTGAGCCACTACTGCAATCTGTAGGAACTGTTACCTTATAAGCTACGGGCAGGTGAGTCGGTCATCTTTTAAGAAGTCTCTGAAGTACTGCCTTTTTAGGAAGAGCACCTGAGCTCAAGGAATGACTTTAAGTACTAACATTCTATCTAGAACAAGGTTTTATATCTCAAAGTTTTAGTCTTTTTCAGTTGTAGATACTTGTTTACTTAAATTGTTCTGATATCGTTTCAGGTTTTGTTTTTATGTTTTATATTTTGTGAGGTATTTGGGTTCAAGCACATATACTAAAACTGAAAGAAGCTGTTGTCACACAAATGTAAGCAACAGAACTAAGAAAATAGCTTTAGTTTCCTACATCTGTTCAACAGTGTTTTGCTTTTACTTTGAATTAAAATCCTGTTCTATTAAAGATTTTTTTAGAAGTGATGATACATTTTTAAATTTAATTCAAGACTATTCTTTTTATTAGCTAAACATTGCTTGTTTCCTATATGAAGGTGGCAAAATTAAAAATGATACGTCCACTGGTGGAAGTGTTCATCTCGGAATGTCCTGTGGTTTATTTTATGCTTACTATAATTTTCTTTATTAAGATCACAGCTGTCTAAGATTTAACTGTGAAAAACATATTATAAACAATGACAATTCCCTAGCACTACAATTTATTCTGAGCTTAAAAATAGTGTTTATGGCCTTGTTGTAAAGTAGGGAATATCTTACATATATTTGGTCTACTGCAACAAAAACAAATAGGACTTAAATGAATTAATCTGAACAAAAAAAGTCAGCTTTCAGTTTTGACTAGAAAGTAAAAGCTCCACATAGACTTCTGGCTTGAGTCTGCCCATTGATAAAAAAACATTTTTAAAAGCAGGAACTGACTTTGCATTCTAGTTGTGTCACTAAAACTTAAATTACCTACAATATAGTTTTATAGGGAAGCTTAAAAGTCAAAAACAGGACTAACATCTACTGTGACATTCTTTTTTTCTTATTCCGTGTTACTAGCTGATCATCATCATCATCTTCTTTCGGCTGTTCCCATTAGGGGTAACCACAGCAGATCATCTGTTTCTATTTCTTCACAAGAAAAACTGCTAAAGAACTACACAACTTTAAAAATGGACTAGAAGACAAACAAACCCGGCAAAAAACAAGTCTGTTTTAATGAAGCGCTTTTCGTTACAGTGATACTGTAACTTCTTCAGATACAAACACACCTTTATGACATTCTTTTATAACAACATACAAGACATATGATCACAGGCTCTAGCCAGCTGAGCAACAATCAGTATTTACTCTAAATATTTCAGTAAATGTAATGACTACAGCACATCAATACAAATATTCAACATGTAAACCCCACAAAAAAGTACTTAAAAAGTACCTAAATTCTATTAAAATAAATGTTTTAAGATAAATATTTTAAATATTATAAATAGATGTTTTTGAATGTTTAAAATACGACACTCATGGAGCAGTATATAATATGCTTATTAAAAACCTATCTGTTTAAACCCTTTAATTTCAGTAAACAGGCTATGTTACAAGCTTCATTTAAACCTGAAGTGTGAAAGGCGTCAAGTACTAATTACCAAAAAAGTTTGAGCTGTTCTAAATATAAGGAAGTGGGACCTCCCCTCCTATATGACTGCACTTAATCGATGGCCTTAAATAAAAACATATGTCCTCCTGTTAGTTGACTATGTCTTGCTAAAGCATTTTAATTTTAATTTTTCTCCATTGCATAAACATGCTCATAAATTCTATCTCTCAATCTACATTCGGTCTTTCCAAAGTAGAATGCTGCGCAAAGTTTACACTTTGCTATATATACCACAATTTTTGAATTACACGTTAAATTGTAGTGAAGGATATATTTTTTGTCATTAATTGAAAAGGAACTTCCTACTATTATAAACTTGCACCATTTACACATACCACAGGTATACATGCCTGCTTTACTACTAACTCTTTGTTGGTTGTTGTTTTCCAACATATTTTTTAAATTACAACCCCTTCTGAACACTATCTTTGGGGTTACACCCAACTTACCTACTAGCCTCATATCACGGCTAATTAATTCCCAATTTTTATATAAAATATTAGACACTATAGAACTGTCCAAATTAAATGTAGAAATAAAACTATTTCTAAAGTTAGGTTGAATGTTCGATTGTAAATGTGTTGAGTTCCGTGTCTCTGATTCTAACATCACACTGTCAGATGGTGAATTCAAGTCTGGTAGGGAAACGCTGTAGAGAATAGGTTTAATATTCCCATTATTCCTTTTCCACTGCACTTCATCAATTAAAGAATTGATCAAAGAATTAGGGTACCCACGTCTTTGAAACATATTACTTAAGCAAATACATTCATTCTTAAAATCTGATTCTAGAGACACCATTCTTGCTGCTCTAATACGTTGTCCTTTAATTATTGATCGTTTCTGTGAGAACGGATGTGCGCTTGAAAAATGAAGGAAAGAATTACAGTAAGTTCTTTTCCTGTAAATTTTTGAATTAAATCTACAATGAATGACATTCTTAACTAATTTAACATCTAAATAGGCAATACTATCACAGATAAAGTTAGATGTAAATTTCAAGAATCTTGTCGTACTATTCAAGTAGTTAACGAAACATTCTGCTTATAAGGCATCCCCTTTATAAATGACAAAAATGTCATCCAAAAAGCACGTGTAGAAGATGATGCTCCCCATGTGGCTCGAATGGTTGAAAACAAATTCTCTCTCCCAGTAAGCCAACACTAGGTTGGCTAAATTGGCACCACATGGCAAGCCCAGGGCCACACCTGTCTTCTGAAGATAGAACTCTTGATCAAACAGAAAATAATTATTAGTTAAAATAATATCAAGAAGTTCCTCTATTAACCGAATTTCTGACTCGGGTGCACCTTTTGATTTTAATATGAGACTCACCCACTCGATTCCCACCTGATGTGGAATAGAGGTATAAAGGTCATTCACATCGATGGTTAAAAGTTGTTGTCAATCTCAAATTTCAAACTATTAATTTTATCTAAAAAAAAACAAGAATCTTTACATACTTGGTCTTCTGTTTTGAGATATTTTTGTAACATTTTGTCAACAACTTTTGCACTAGGGTACGTTATTGAATTTCTACCATTGATGAGGGACCGCATAGGTGGATTAGGGACCTCTTTGTGCACTTTGGGGATGCCGAACAAAACTGGAAGTTTTTGAAAAGGAACTGTAATAAAGTTGTAGACATGTACGTCAATTTTAGCTTCTATAAAGAGGTCATTTAAACACCCCTTTATATGATTTTGAGCAATGTTGAGCTCATTAACTGACACCTTTGAATAAGCATGACTTTTTAATAATGCCTTCATTCTTCGGTTGTAATCAAAAACATCGAAAATAGCTAACCCACCTCCCTTATCAGGTTTGGTTATTCTAACATTCATAGATCTTAACTGTTCTAGCGCACTCATTTCATCCTTGGACACACTGTATTTAGCAGACTTACTCTGGAACAAGTTACTATTATAGAGTGGAATGTGTCTCAGATCCAGTCCACATATACATGGTTTACATGTTGAATATTTGTATTGATGTGTTGTATTCGTTACATTTACTGAAATATTTAGAGTAAATACTGATTGTTGCTCAGCTGGCTAGAGCCTGTTATCATATGACTTTATATGTTTTTATAAAAGAATATCGTAAAGGTGTGTTTGTATCTGAAGAAGTTACAGTATCACTGTAATGAAAAGCGCTAAATTAAAACGGACTTGTTTTTTGCCGGGTTTGTTTGTCTTCTAGTCCATTTTTAAAGTTGTTTCTATTTCTTCCTGTCCTCTGCATCTTGCTCTGTCACACCAACCACCTGCATGTCCTCTCCCACCACATCCATAAACATTATCTTAGGCCATCCTCTTTTCCTGTTACCTGGTAGCTTCATCCTTAGCATCTTTTTCCCAATATACTGTGCATCCCTCCTCAGCACATGTCCAAACCAACGTAATCTTGCCTCTCTGGCATTGTCTCCAAACCTTCCAACCTGGGCTGACCCTCTAATATACTTATTCCTAATCCTGTCCACCCTCGTCACAACCAGTGCAAATCTTAACATCTTTAACTCTGCCACACCAAGCTCAAACTCCTGCCTTTTTGTTAATGCCACTGTCTCCAACCCATATAACATAGCTGGTCTCACTACCCCCTTGTAGACCTTCCCTTTCACTCTTACTGGTACTCGTCTGTCACAAATCACTCCTGACACTCTTCTCTACCCACTCCATCCTGCCTGTACTCTCTTTTTCACCTCGACTCCACACTCACTGTTACTCTGAACTATTGATCCCAAGTATTTAAACTCATTCACCTTTGCCACCTCTACTCCTTGCATCCTCACCATTCCTCTATCCTCCCTCTCATTCACACACATATATTCTGTCTTAGTCCTGCTGACCTTCATTCCTCTTCTCTCTAGAGCATATCTCAATCTCTCCACGGTCTCCTCCACCTGTTCCCAAACTGTTGCAAACTGGCTGAGTGACAGAACCCACAGGGTCAGAGTTGCTGGCGCCATGTCAGACTCAAAGCCTGTCACAAGTGGTGTCCCACAGGGCTCAGTCCTGGGCCCACTCTTGTTTGGCATCTACTTTTCTGAAGTACAAGCAAACACAGGAGGGTTATGGCTGACAAAGTTTGCAGATGACTGCAAACTGGGCCGTGTCGAAAACACATCTGACACAGATATCCTTCAGAAGGGTCTCACAGAAACGGATAACTGGTGCCAGAGCCATGGCCTAAAGTTAAATGCCAAGAAATGCATAGTCATACCCTTCGGGAAAAACAAGGTTACCCCTAGCTACCATATAGGTGGCAATCCACTGATCACAGAAGAAGTTATCAGGGACCTGGGGACCCAGGTTGACAGTAGCCTTTCATTCGACACTCATATTGCTAAAGTAGTTAGGAAGACCTTCTACATTGCCCACCTTATCATGAAGGGATTCACATCTAGATCAAGGGAGGTCATAGTCTCCTATACTCATCACTCATCAGACCAATGATTGAGTACAATGCCCCATTCGGAATGTATCTGACCCGACACTTGCAGCAGCTGGAGAGGCCACAAAAGTTCCTCACCAAAAGGATAAAGGGTCTCAAAATCTGTCTTATGCTGCCCGACTGAAAGAACTCCAGCTATATTCAGTTGCTTACCGCTTGCTCAGAGGTGACCTGTGCCTGACATACAAGGCCATGTCAAACCCAGATTTGATGAACATGCTTCATCTCAAAAATCTAGATCCTCAGAGCCACAAGGGCGGGAGACTTAAACCTCGCCACGGTTATTAATAGGGCGTGCTGGAGGGATAGATTCATCACCCAAAGACTCCCTATGCTGTGGAACAAAATCCCGGTATATGTGAGGCAGAGCACCTCGCTGGCCTTGTTCAAGAGGAATCTTGACCAATGGATGGGAGATCGCATATACACCCCAGGGGTTACCTCAGTGTCACTGCTCGACAGAGGCACAGCAAAATAATGGGCATAGTTTCTCCAAACTAAAGGGGTGGCGTAAGCCACAAAACTATGGGCTAGGCTTGTAAATGCCCTCGGGCAGATAGCCTAGTATGAACCTATGAGCCTATGAACCTATGTATTTCAAGAAGATGTAAAAATACGTGTGTACGTGTGTGTGTATGTATATGTGTGTATATATGTATGTATGTATATATATATATATATATATATATATATATATATATATATGTATATATATATATATATATATATATATATATATATATATATATATATTTACATACACACACACACATATATAATATGTGTGTGTGTGTATGGTCCGCAGAATTATTAGTAAATACACCTTGGTGGTCTAGATGACTGTCAGCTTCTTTTTAATTTTTTTTTTTTGGGTGGGGGGGGTGGGATTTGGTTCTCTTGGCAAAGGAGTTATCTGTTATTAGTTAAAACAGGGATGTGGTAATCAGAGGGGGTGGACCCTAACTTAGAAGGGGCAATACTGATAAGCTGAGTTCCCCAGACAATGTGATACATGAAGGTTTACTCAAGTTAAGGGATCTCCACATGGCACAGACACTTCTGAGTCTGACACTTAGCAGGAATGCCACTGTAAAGATTTAAGTAGTATTTCTTATGTCCAAGACAATTGTATGGCCTGAGAATTTGTGTGGACGATAATGATGCAATATGTATGGGATCTCTGTGCAGTCCATGACTCCCTTACCAATTAATGAAACCTGTGGATCAAAACAATTACTCAATATACTGTCATTCAATGGGGATGTTAAGTAAATGGTTTATAATGATTCTAAGAAAATTTCTGTTATATACAGAATTAAGAGAGGATGAAAAGAATATGTGGCAATAAGAAAGGGGAAGAGCATATAATGGGTGACTATCTGGCTAAAGAAGAAGCCCATATTGTAAAACATGAGTTGTAGAGTGTAAGGGAAGAACTTTGTTATAAAAGGCTCAACTACATAGGGAGTAATTAGTAATAAAGAAGTATGAAGTGAGAAAGGATGTTGTGAAACTTCACTTGGAGAATGTGGATAAGCTGAATAGCTATAAAATAGTAAATACTCAAAAAATGGAAATACATTTTAATGTTTTTTTAAACAAGAAACATCTTTATTAAATTATCAAGTATGACATAGGCAAGCATACATTTACATAAATGAAAACAAACTATACTGACATAATTGTAGTTGCAAACATTATACATCATCCAGTCACTGTTAGTCAAACATTCCATAGCTCATTCAAATCCTGCCTTCTTTTAAACCTTATTCCTCCTCTGTATGTATTGTTCCCACCATTCCTATTTTTTCCTACGTAATTTGTTCCTACCCTTTTTTAAAGATCCCAATTCTAGTTGTTTTATCTTTGGTACTATATTCACTACTTCTAGTACAGTTGGTTTAGACTTTGTTTTCCACTTTCTAGTAATTGCTTTTTTGGCAACCACCATAATTAGACTCAGCGAGCCTTGCATGTCTAGGAAATTCCAATTCTGTATCATAGCTAAGAAAAATTATTTCTCTAGATGCATCAATTTCTTCTCCCAGTATCTTGATAGAGTAGTCTGCCAACTCATTACACTCCCAGAAAATATGTTCCCAGTTACCTCTTTTTTCCTTATCACACCTCCAACAACTGCTTTCTACCTGAGGAAAAATTCTTCGCAGTCTACTTGGAGTATAAAAATGCCTATGTTAACATTTCCACAAGCAAAGATCCTACATCTTCTATACTTTGTTGCATATTTGGGAGACATACATACCCCCCATTGTTTCTTTGCAAATTGCTTATTCAGTCTTTCTTTCCAATCCTTTCTAACCTCCTCTGATTGATTTGTATAGTTATCATGCAATATTTTATATGTTCTACTAATTATTCCTTTTTAATGGCAGCGTCTGTTCTAGATTCTACTAAAAATTCTACCAGTGCTGGTCTTTCTTTTAAGACCCCCCATTTCTTTCTCTCTGCCTATAGTCTGATAGCAATCCTTGATAGGGAAGGCAATTTCTAGCTTGCAGTCCAAATAAATTATTGGCCTCTTCCCATTCTATTACCTTTCCCTTTCTAATTATTTGCTCCCAATACCTTGCTTCTTTTACCAGTTTTCTCCAATAAATTCCAGCCTCCTCTTGCCTACTGCCTGTATCCCTAATTGCAGTCATCCCTATTGGCAGAACCTCCTTTCTCCATTTCTGTGCTGGCTTAGTTCTTAGTATACTTTCTGCTACTCTACAAATATAATATTCTGCATGGTTACTGTTATTCCAAAACCCCAGTCTCTCCTTGTTTCTTGAGCATCCCCCATCACATCATCATCCCTTTCCACTTTGAATTATAGGTTTCTGCTTGTGCTATGCATAGGAGCCTTAACTATGTAGCTCTGAAATATTCCTTCAAATCGAGTAACAGAATCCGCCTTGTTCAATTGGAAGAATCAGCGTATTCCACTTGATTCCTGGAGTCTTTGTCCCCCAGATAGAATCTTTCAGCTCTTTATTAATTGCTATCCACAACTTCTCCTCTGGTTGATAAACATATGCCTGACCTGTGTATAAAACTAAAGAGACTAAAACATTTTAACTGCTTGTATCTTGCTATCCATATAACAGAGTTTCCAATTTCTCAGTTTCTGTATTATCTTTTTTAGTCTCTTTCTACATATTCTTAGCTGCCACACCAGAATCCTTTTAATCCATACTCTTAAATACTTCATTTTATCAAGTTGCCATAAATATGGATGTTGCTGAACGAATTTGTGTGTGGCTACATAATTTACAGCTATTGCCTTTGTTTTAGCTTCATTAATTTTGTATCCTGAAAATGTCTGAAATTGCCTCAAAATGTTCCACAACACTGAAATGTCCTTTTCAGGTTTTATCAGATATAAAATAATATCATCTGCAAACACAGCCATCTTTTCTTGACTACCATACCAATTATATCCTTAAATTTCTGAGTATTGTATTTTCCTTGCCAATGGTTCTAAATACAGTGCAAATAACATGGACATTTTAATGTTGTAGAAAAATCTGTACATAGTTTATACAGTTTCTTTGTTTTTGCAATAGTTTTGCATTGCATTTGAATAGCATATTGGTGCAGTAATAATATCAGCTGGAAAAGGGCACTGCTCAGCTGGACTTTCCTAGTAAACAAATACCAATGAATAAATAAATAGACCAGTGTGCCTGGGTTATCTAAGGGGATCAGCTTATTTAGAAGTTGCAAAGTGAGGCTGTAGCATGTAGAACAAGGTGGGAAGTGTCCATTTACAAACTAGCTTCTAAAATATATGTTACTCAATAGTGCATCTAAGTAATTTGACATGGAATATCAATGGTTTGATGGACACCAGAAAAGGCAAAGAATTTTAACATACATGTTAAAAAGTGAGGCTCAAGTGATTATGCTACAAGAAACCCATAAAAATAAGGAGTATTAATGATTCATTAAAGTGCTGCGGTAGCGTTGTCACCTCACAGTAAGACGTTGTCCTGTTCGATTCTCAGCTAGAGCGTCTTCTGTGTGGAGACATGCGTGAATGGGCGTACCTTTGTTGAAAGTTGTGCATCAGGGCCGGGAACTCAGCATGTAAAAATCTACTGCCAATCATTAGCGGACCGGAGTTCCGCTGTGGCGACCCCTAACCGGGAAAAGCCGAAAGACACAACAAAAATGATTCATTAAAGTAAGGGGTCCAAGAAAGCAGCAGATTTCTAGGGAAGGGAGGTGTGATGCCCCTGCACTGGCCCAGTAATCAAGAAGCCTCAATCCTCACCACTGGTGAGGAACGTACACAATGGGAGGATGACAAGTAAATATACAGTAAAGTACAATTTCCCTTAAGAGCACACAGAGATCACAGTCAGTAAGGGGCTGGTTTCTCCCTCTTTATCCAGATCCCCAAAAAGACTCCCCACTGCCACAGCTACAGGACTGAGATCTCAACTGAGTGGTCAAGCCAAGAACTCCAGCACCCTCTCTGTCCAACCAGTGCTTTGTGTCCCTGCCCAGATAGCTGACACACACATATACAAATACAAAGACACTCCTGGGGAAGGCTGGCACAGGTTTACAAGCTATGCCCCTTCTGCCGAGACTATAAGGTAGTTATCACTGCCACCAACCCCTACTTATCAGCTACTTTAAGACTCTTATCAAGGTTGACCAATTCTACTGTGTAATGTTACTAGTATGCAAATGGTAAGTGTGACCAAGACCTACTGTACAGGCAACTCCTAAAAAGCCTTGTGTCACCAAATACATATGCCAGTAATCTAAGAGCTTAAATATGTCTCACAAATATCAGCCACAAAGTTAGATTTAAATATATTTAATACTAAATAATAAAAGAACCAAGACAATACTCAAACAACACAGTAAATGCAGAGTTCAGAATCACAGGAAATATTTTAAAACAACATTGCAGGACAGTCTCAAAGAAATACGGAAAACATCTAAACATCTAAACTAATCTTTATTCCTATCTATATCTAAAAGATACTATGCCCTAAATAACTTACTTACAGAGCAACATGCAGGCAGAAGTGTTGAATAAATGTTTCTAGGTCCAAGACAAGATACAAAATGCATAGTCTCTTAAATTAATATCAAACATTACTGCTGGGTCAGTTTGTATGACATGACTCTTTGTCACCTGCCTTCAGCTCCCAGGTTAACAGATACTAACAGAATTTTAATATTTCTGTGTGAGAAGTACATATCTCTCAGAAGTGCAGCTGCTAGGAAGTCACAGAGCAATAAAACACTTTACATTTTAAACATAGTAAACACTTCTCTCCAAGACAATTAAAAAAAACTTCTAGCTCCAGACATCCTGTCTTCTTGCTGCAATGAAACTAACTTTTATAGCACATCATAAAGCACTTAATTTTAACTTTTTTTCTTGAAGTTTTGTTAGTTAATCTTCTATGTTCCAGTATGGTATGCTGTGTTTACATTCTTGAAGCTCAGTATATAACATACAGTTCTGTATAAATCACATCAATATTCACAAATGACATAAATTATTTACAAAATTCCAGATAGCTGAGCTGGCAGTGTCACAGGAGGTATCTTCAGAAATTTACAAAGATATTTGGGTTGCTTGATATGTTCTATGCAAATCTTGTCCACAGAGTTTACACCTTCTATTCTGAACAATATGGCACATGGTCCTAGAACTGACAGATATTACGTTTCTGTGGAACATATAGGTTTAGTGAAGCACCAAGAAACCATCCTATTTGGATTTCTGACCATGAACCTGCAATATTACATTTAAAAATGGAAGCATCAATAATAAGGGGTCATCAGTGGAGAATCCCCCTGTAATTGCTAAGCAGAAAAGCTGTTAAAGATGGAGTATTAGAAATAATTAAAATTGCAATTGCCTAGTTTGACTCCAAGCAAGATAATACTGCAGGTGAGTAGGAATATTTGAAAATAAAAATTATAACATTAGTTAAAGGAAGACAGGGAATATATTAATAGGAGGTATAAGGAAACTCTGTGGGCACAAAGATATCCAAAGAAAGTGGTAATATGTAATGATTTAATGGGGATAAAAAACAGGCTACAGAGTACCTTAACATCTTATGCAAAGCAAGAAAATGCTCTTTGACACAAATCCTAGAAACATTAAATTATTACACAAAAATGCAAATGTTAAAATCTTCAAAGATGTATACAAAAAAATGGAATAAGGAAAGGATACACTGAAAAAAGGATTTGAATGTTTTAGATGTAGTTCAAAAAATTTATGGAGATTTATATATAGATGATCAAAATAAGGGGGAACTTGAAGAATATAGGGAACTATTTCTTAGCAGTCAAACTGTACCTAAAATTATGGAACAAGACAGAACTAATTTACTTAGAAGAATAACAGATGATGACGTTAACATGGTTTTTAATGCCCATGCTATGGGGGAGTCACCGGGCACTGATGGAATCCCGGTATAAATTTGGAAGCAAAATGAGAAAAAATAATCTGTCTGTCTCTGGTTCATACAGGCCTACATCTGCATTTAGCCATGATTAAAATTATTTGTGACCATATTAGTAAGAAGGCTGACAATGGTGATACCATGATTAATACAGCTGGACCAATGTGGGTCTGTTGGAAATAGCCAAACCTTTGATAACATAAAAAAATAATGTTACAATAATATGTGCAAATGAATAACATTCCTCTAATGATGAAGCTGAAAAAGCACTTGCAGGGTATGTTGAAAATGTATGTAGAACGTTCTGCTATAAAATGGGTTCCCCACTAAACTAGCTCAAAAATGCAGTATGTATAACAGATTGGAAACCAGAATAAAAATGGGTGGGGCTCTTCCTAAAGAATTTGTCTTACAAAAGGATACAAGACAGGAATGTTTATTCTCTCTTATAATGAACCACAGATGCATAGATGACCTGATTTTTATTTGGAAAGGAAGTTACGAGGAATATGTGGACTTGGTAAGGGACCTCAATTACACTACAGATTTTCTGGAATTTAAAATCAGTGGATTTGGGGATTCTATTAACTTTTTAGATCTGTATGTGAGTATAGACACAGAGAAAAAAAGGTCTGCGAGTAGTTTATAGAAAACCAGTATTTGCTAACCAATACTTGCACAAAGACAGTCTACATCCACAGCACATGAAAAGGGGAGTCATAAAAGGACAGATTATTAGATTAAGTAGATTAACATCAGACAATGACACTTACAGGGAAGAAGTTCAGTTTTTGAGAAGACTTTTTGTATCTAGAGGTTACAACCAGGAATGGATAAGAAAGATAGAAAATGAAGTTTTGACATTAAGAAGAGGGGTGGCTTCACCCATCTTGTACTTCACAAATATATTGGTGGGTCCGGTGAAAGGTAACTCATCAAGTGAGATTGAAAACAAAACACAGAGGTACATGAGTGCATTTCTACTTCCAATAGTCAATGAGATGTGGCATATTAAGAACATTATAGAGAACAACTGGAGAGTTATATTAGGGAACAAAGAATTAGTGGCGGCACTAGGACTAACACCCAGATTCACATACAAGAAGATAACTTATATCAAGAGTATACTAGAATCTGGAAATAATACAACCACCAGTACAATCAGGACAGGATGTAATAAGAAGGGCACCTTTGCATGTAAAAACTGTAAACAATGTATGTTTATCAATAACTCTTCTTTTGTGACTCTCAGTCATTCAAATATAACTTTTTGGGCAAGAAATTATTATAACTGCAACAGTGAATATGTTGTATACATTGCTACATGTATGTCCTGCGAAAGTTACTATATTGGAAAAACTGTAAGAAGTTTAAAACGCAGGATATACAAGCATAATTTGGCCATCAGAAAGAAAGACAAAACAAATTCTCTAGCTAGACATGCACTTGTTTGTTCTGATTTTAAAATATTTGTATTTTTTGTGTTTGAGAAAATGGATAAAGTTTTGTTTGATGGTGATCTCAACAACACATTAGAATGTAAGGAAGCATTTTAGCAGTTATATCTAGGTGCAAACAATGCACCTGGATTAAATGAAACTATAAATGTAAAATGTTTTTTTAAAAACAGATGATTCTTTTATATGTACATAATATTTTTCATATATTTAAACTAATGTATTTTACAATGTTAGGATATATATATATATATATATATATATATATATATAATATTCATTTTAAATTTTATTTCCATTTTCATTAGAACCAATTTGATGTCATTTCCTGTATTTAATTAGAAATTAGGTATAAAAAGGAAGCTTGGGTATTGCAATGTGTTTTTTTTTCCTGATGAAGTTCACAAAATAAAAAGTGGATGAAAGCGCTAAATATACTGTCCTAGTGTGGTTTTGGATCTGTGCAACAGGACTGGTTTTTATCTGTGGTTCGTTTTGAGTTCAAAAGTTTTGAGTTTTTTTATTCTCTCTTATATTGCACATACAGTCTTTAGTAAAAAAAAAAAAATCATAGTTCACAAATTAAAGGGTTTGATTGATATGGTTCTGAAGAGAAGATAGCCATGTTTGCAATGATGTGGTTTTGTATCTTACTAATCTACAAAAAGATGTTACAGTTTTATTTGAGGTTTTAAGGAAATATCACAAACTACCAGGATGATGTTAAAACAGTGATAGCCCTGAATTACACTCTAAGTTATAACGTAGTTCAGGAGTACCCCTTCCTTTGGAGCCATGACAGAATGAGATACTTGGGGGTCTTTGCCTTATGAAATAGGTATAGCAAGCTGCTAAACAAATGAGAGAAGAAACAAAGGAAATATACTTAGGAAGTTAAAACACTGACAGATACTTCATATGAATGAAGATTGTAAAATTGAAGCAGTACAAATGCTTATTGTATCACTGATCTTATACACGAGCCTAGCTTATTTTACTCAAACAAAAAACTGACAAGACACTGAAAAGAGACTTAAAGATGATTTTGTGTGTGTATATGGAGGGGGGGGGGATAAAGATGAAATCTAGTGTAAGCTGGGATTACCTGTCTTCACCTAGCGATAAAAGAGGTTTGGGACTCCCAGACTTGAAATTATACTATATTGTAACACAAGTTAGGGTAATATACATAGTACAGATGATTGATTATTCTCAAAAATGGAAATAATGAATGTTAATGCAAAAGGAGAATTTGGATATGGATATTCTGACATTCACTCTGTATATAAGGCATGTCTATATTATGCTTTGTTAGTTACTCTGTATATGTGTCTATTGCCTTTATATCCTTAGGCCAACTCTGATATTCATTTTGTATACAATACCTGCATAAATTCCATTTTGTCATTTACACTGTATATAATGTCATGTATCTATCATGTTTACCCCAGAGGGATCAGTGCTCTACCCCAGTTAACTAGTGGTGAATTATAATAGGGATGAAAAGGGCAGCCCATAGGGACCACAGCTTGGTGGGGGGGGGGGCAGAAAAATAATTAAATTTCAACTTATTCCATTTGCTCTTAAAGCACAACCAAAGAAAGTCTCTCTGTCCTTTTTTCCCCATGAACCAGGAAGCAGTACTAACAGTAGGTCCACCCTCACCCCCATCCCCCAAGCCAGAGACAGTACAGGAAGAAGCAGCACAACAGCAAAGGAGAATAGACTGGTTACTGCTTTGACTTCAGATTGCTGAAATGTGAACACAGAATTGCTTTAACTACTCATTGTATAGCATTGGATGAGTTCCTGCGAAGACAGCAGCCAGACCCCACTTCCCTGCACCCCTACTGAGTGACTCAACCAGACAGTGCTTAGGGGCAACTAGAAATTTGGGCCAGGCTCTCTGGATTGCAAAATTAGGCTACTCTGGCCTCCAAGACTAGTAACTATATATGAACAACAATAGTTATGGTGTAAAGGAAAGAAAATGATTGTAGATAGTGCATCATCACATGAGCTATGTTCTTTGGGAATGATCCTTGGTTTCCTTGTTTTATTGGACATTAAGAGTGTACTTATTATTTTACTGTGAATAAATTAAAACCTAATATTTTAATTACAAATTCATTTTTAATTTACCTTGCTTTGTCAGGTATACTGGTGTGAAATGCACTGCACTGTGTTTGGGCTACAACATTTTAATTAGTGCTTACTGCAGATGAGAACACTATGAACTGTTAAAGAGTTGATTCCTATAGTACAGATTTTCATTTCCCTGGCCTTCCTTTTTGTCTCCTATGTGACTCTGACCAAGTTACTTCACCAGAGAGCAGAGAAGGACTAGACTCTCCTAAAAGACCTGTCCCAGGATTTTGGCAAATGCATTACATGTTTGAGATTTGAATTCCTCCGCCCTTCACATAGCCACTAATTAGTGCTTCACTATATGCTATTTGATTATGAGTCCCAGCAAGTCTGTTGCAGTTTAATGGGCTGCATGATTCATTTTCATTAAATGTGAGTTTCAAGGGAATAGAAGTTTACTGTTTCCCTTGTTAAGTTTGTTTTCAATGTAAGTGGTTTGTTTTGTTTAGAAATGGCTGTCACCATTTTTTAAAAATTTTAAATGAAATCCAAACTTCTGTGATAATTGTAAAGGTAAAGAAAATAGTATGCACACAAACTAGTTTGAACAGTGTTCTATGGTAGCTGAGAGGCAGTCATGCATTGGGATATTGATATGATTGGCGGGGCATGATTCTCTACCCTGCACAGGGCCTCTTTTGACCACCATCCGGCTAGGTTAACTCTGAAGTCATATGGCTCAACAATACTGCATCATCAGCCATTCAGTTAGGTCAGACCTATAGTGAGTGATTTCAGAGACGGAAGCTACTCTTGATGACAGAGAAGAAGGGAGGTCAAAAACTACATGCAGATGTCCTGCAAACATGTAAGCCCCCCCCCCTCCCCACAAAAAATAGTAATTATACACAGAATTATTTCTGATTTTATACAATTTGTAGGTTGTTGAACAAAAGCTGCTACAGCAACTATATTGTATTCAATTATTTTGTTTTATTCATTGCACTAAAGAATGAATAAATTCATTACCAGGCCTAGATTGTGTGCTATAGTCTAATATTCTGTAATTTAGCAAAATATTTTTGAAATACCTTCTTTACAGCCTCCAGCAACTGTGAAGGAGTTGACTTTTGTTAAGTCATATAGTCTGCATAATTTGGGGTGATGATTAGAACCGTTTGATCTTCAGTATCTAGTATGCAGTCCTTGTTGCATTTTACAGTGATACAGTCTTCTATACAAGATCAGATTGTAAAGCATTTCTGCACATAATTAAAAACTGCTACTCTGCCTGGTAGTTAACACTGAGGACTAAAGTTTTGACTCATTATTGAGTTGTTTCTTGTGCCAAAGGTGCATGGTTTAAATATTTCCACCTTCATTTACCTACTGTGTGACCCTGAGCAAGTCACTTAACCAAAGAGTATTTTGGGCAATTGGGAATTTATGCTAGGCTCCTTAACCTTCTCCTGGATTGCATGCCTAGTAACTAAATATGAACTAATTTTTTTTGCTAACCATTTCATATTGCATAATTGATCTAGTTCAAGAATTGGTATGGCAACATCATCAGCACACCAATTTGTTAATACAGTGTAGGCCACTTATTCTTTAGGGTAGCAGGGACTGCAATTGTAGATGAAACACTGAAATGCAAAGTTACTTGCCAACTGCGATGTCTGCATTAATAGTAGCTCTCATTAATGCAGAATCATTCAGATGACTTTTACTATTGCAGAGACTGTACATATTGACTTAACATATGTTACCAGGTGGTTAATATTATGATCTTATTATAAATACTCTTCTATTTAAACTGTGCTACAAATGGTTGGGTCTTCTGGATTGATGCTAATGACTTTTATGCAGTTTCATGTAGTTCATTCAAAATACCAGTAAGGTACATGGAAATTATTGCTTCATATCAACAAGGGGGTGGACACAGTCAACAAAATGAATATAACTGTTGGTGAGGGCCAGCCGCAGGGGCTTTCCATGGCTGAAAGTACTGTATGCTCTTATCATTGTTTTTTTAGCAGTCTTCAATCTTTATTTGCAGTGTGTGTGTTGGGATTAAGTTGAAATACTTTACTAGACCTACAGTGTGTATGTGTGAAATAAATTTGAAATATGTTACTTTCGTCATTATCTTTTTTTTTGGTACACGGCATCTAAGAAGAATGCAGTCAGCTAAGTAATTACAGTTGACCGGTTAAGGGGATGTCTGTGTATAAAAATGATTGACCCTGCTGAATTGATGAAGTTAAAACTCATTATTTTGTCCTTATAGGCCTAGTGTATACTTGTGTAGAGCAAACTGGAATATTTTCTGTGGACATTTTTATCAGTCAGATATGTAATGTGCATACAGCCAATGAAGTGGCTGTCATTAATGAGTACAGATACTGGTGGATTATAATGGCAACAGTTTGAGTGGCATTTTATGGTAAAAATTTTCTGAAATGGGTATTTTTGTTATTATTAGGTAACACGTTTCATTTCACTGCTTACTGGAAAATATGTTCAAAACTACAAGTTTAAAACACAAGTATGACCACAATTGACTGGAAAATATGATAGCAACCACGAAAAGCACAGCCAGCGCAGTCCTTACAAAAATGACTTTTATTAAACAAACAAGTAATCTTTCTAGCGCTTCGGCAACAATGCCTTTTATAGAGTATACCATGGTCTCTTACTACCCCCCTTAAATACATGCATTCATAAAACCATTATCTAATTAAATAACCACATTTATCCAATTAATTAATCACAACATACACTTACAATTACATTACCCATTCAACACACTGGGAAATAAAGTACCATACTTTAAAATCCGAATTGATTCTTTTTTTCCATAATCTAATTTTCACATTATCTATATTTATTCCATCATAAACAACTTGTTCCAAAACTGTGGCTTGTAATCCTTATGGGTTAACATCATGTACATCTCTAAAATGTAAAGCTACAGGATTTTCTTCACTTCCTTTTTTAATGTCCCTAATATGTTCTCTTAACCTAGTCCCAAAACTTCTTTTGCTTTCTCCTATGTAAAATTTATTACATGGGCATCAAATCCCATATACCACTCTTTCATTCTGACATCCATATGTCCCTTTAACCTGAAACCTTTTTCCATTTATTTTTTCAAAACATTTTACTATATACCTGCAGCTTTTACATTTGCCACATGGATTAGTGTCTTTGCATATAAGCTCTTTACTTCTTTCTATAATGGGGAAATGAAACTTTCCATGCACTATCAAGTCGCTCCTACACCTGGTATAAGAAATTTGCAATTTATTATTACTTAGCAGATCTAAACTACTGCATCTAGCCAAAATATTCCAAACATATCTTAAAATACTATTTAACTTATCTGAAAAAAGCGTGCATTTAGTGACAAAAAATATTTTTTCTGATTCTACTCTCATCTTTAACTTTCTTTTTTGTATGATGTTTAACTGTATCAGTTGTTTTCTCATTAATTTCTCAACTGCTTCTTCCACCAACTTTGTTTCATACACTCTATTAAGAAACATGTATACAGCCTTTCTTTTCTAACTCCTTTTCACATTCTTCTTTATTATTACACAGCCTTGTTATTCTTACAAATTCTCCATAGGGGATTGTTCTGAATGTATGTGGTGGGTGACAGCTTTCTCCAAACAGTATATGGTTCTGTTGGTCCAATTTGTAATGAAGAATAAAGGTCTGAAGTTTGGCCCAAGTCGCAGCTGAGCAAATATCATTGAGGGAAGCCTTAGCATGGAAAGCTGCTGAAGTTGTTACAGACCTTGTAGAATGTGCTTTCACTCTATGAGGCAAAGTGATGTTGTTTTTGTTGTAGATAAAGGTAATACAATTTCTAATTCATGAAGCCAATGTAACTTTTGATACATGACGATCTCGTCTAGGTCCAGAAAAAGACAGAAACAGTTGGTCTGATTTAAGGGTAGATTTTGTTTTGTCCAGATAAAATCGTATTTGCCTCCAAGGAGTGCAGGCAATACTCTCCCTTGTTAGAATGGTTAGGAAAGAACACTGGAAGGTCAACAGATTGGTTGATAGACTGCTCTGACAGCACTTTTGGTAAAAAGGAAGACTTAGGTCTCAGTGATACCCTATCCTTATGGAAGATAGGGAGATTTGATGCATAAGGCTTGAAGTTCTGACAAGCGTCTGGCCGATGTGATTGCAATCAGAAACAAAGTTTTCCAAAAGAGATATTTTACATCACATGAAGATGCAAGTTCAAAGGGGGAAGCTGTTAGAGCTTGCAGAACCAATGCCAAATCCCAAGGTTGTACCGGTTATCTAAAGGGAGGTTTTAGGTTGATAACCCCTTTCAAGAAAGTTTTACAGAGTCTGTGTGACATAAGTGAAGAATCTTGAAAACTAATGTGGAAATTTGAGATGGCAGCTAAATGCACACGAATAGTAGAGGCAGACACTCCAGAGTGGAAAAGATGTGATAAGTAATCCAGTACCACCGAAACCTGGGCTGACAAGGGGTCTAATTGTTTACTTGCTGCCCATAGAGAAAACCTATTCCATTTGTTAAGATAGATTAGTCTGGTGGATGATTTATGCGAGGCAATAAGAATACTGCATACAGGGGATGAGAGGTTTTCATCCCTGGCAATCACTGGAAGTGGAGAAACCACACTGTCAGTTTCAGGGTTGTTAATTTGGGGTGAATCAGACCCTGCAGATGGGAGATCAATGTTGGGGATGGACTGAGGATCCACGGTTGATCTAGCAGGTGAGGCAAGAGAAAGGGAACCCAGACTTGTCGAGGCCAATATGGAGCAATGAGGATCACTTTGCTCTTCAACTGTCGTGCTTTCTTCAGAAATTGGGAGATGAGGGGAAGAGGAGGATAAGCATAAAGTAGACTTGAGGGCCAAGCGTGGACTAAAGCATCTCACGGTGACTGTCCCCGAGGGGGGATTAGGGCAAAATAGTTGCTGCACTTGTAGTTGGTTAGGGAGGGAAATAGGTCGCAGCAAGGCTGGCCCCAGCGGTTGAAGATTTTTGTCGCTATCATAGGATTGAGGGACCACTCATGAGGTTGCAGAATGCACCTGCTCAATTTGTCTGCTATCACGTTGGAGCTCCCAGGAATGTGCGCTGCAATTAGAAAGTGGTTGGAAGCTATCTCCCATTTCCATATTCTCAAGGTCTCTTGGCATAATGGGGTAAGATCTGATGCCCCTTTGTTTGTTGATGTATAAAACCACTGACATGTTGTCTGATTGGATCGCGATGGTCCCCGATGGAAGGATGGAATGAAATGCTTACAATGCTAGTAGGACCGTCCTCAGTTCCAGGACACTAATATGCAAAAAGGCCTCTGTCTCCGAACAGGTGCCTTGGACCGAGTTTGCCTGACATGGCCCCCCCCCCCACCCCATCAGGGAGGCATCCATGGTCACTGTGGCTATCGGTTGATGGGGGTTGATGGGCATTGTTGGGGATTTCGAGAAGTCCACCAGAGTAAATCTTGCTTGCATCTCTGAGTTACACGTATCTGAAAAGACAAAAGATGTTGTAGAGGGTACCACTGAGTGAGAAGTAGCCACTGAAGGAGTCTCATGTGGAATCTGGCTAGAGGAACAATGGTGATTGAGGCTGCCATTGACCCCAGGAGTTGGAGTATAGATCGAGCGGGAGATTTGTGGTGACAGAGCAGCAGTTGAACCTGTTGTCTTATTCTCTGAAGCCTGTGGTCCGGAAGGGATGCTGTGCAATTTCTCATGTCCAACACTACCCCTATAAATTCCAAAGGCTGAGTTGGGGTCATGTTGGATTTCTCCCAGTTTATAGTGATTCCCAGTCTTTGAGCTGTTAGGAGAGTGTTATGCAGGGCTTCTTCCAGTAGACGCTTGGTGGGGGCAGTGAAGAGCCAGTTGTCTAGATATGGAAACCCTGGAATCCTTGACATCCTAAGTGAGCGATAACCACTGCCATGCATTTGGTGAACACTCTGGGGGCTGTACAGAGACTGAAGCGAAAAGCTCGAAATTGGTAGTGACTGGCTCCTATGCAGAAGCGGAGGTATCTTTTTGAGCATTTGTCCATTTTTATGTGGTAATACACATCTTGAAGATCTACAGAGCACATCCAATCGTCTTCTTCCTGAAGAGGAAGGATAGACTGAACCGTGAACCATCCGGAATTTCTCTGTTTTTTACAAATTTGTTCAGTGTGCTGAGATCCAGAATTGGTCTCCAGTCCCCTGTCTTTTTGGCACTAAAAAGAACCTTAAGTAAAAAATGGATCCTATCTGGTCTGGGGAGACCGTCTGGATGACTCTTTTTTTGTAGCAGCTTTTGGTTTTCATGTGCTGCTGCTTCCCTTTGACTGGGTGGAACATTGGGTAATACTCTGGATGAGATTGGACAAAGATGGAAGGGGATGCGATAGCCTCTGGATATTATCCGTTGAACCCAAGAGTCGGTGATTATATTTTGCCAGGCAGTAGAGTACAAGGAAAAATGACCCCCGACTGCTTCCAGAGGTGAGCAGTCGAGTAAAGCTTCAGGAGCACTGATAGGGCTGGCCAGAGAAGGAATCTCTATAACCCCAGTTTCGCAGACCTCCTCTGCCCCGAAAAGGGCATCTTCCATTGGAGCTTCCCCCTTTGCCTCTAGGGGAGAACTCAGCACGTGCATCCTGGAAAGAGCCCTGTGATTTCCTGTGCCACATCTTCCCGCTCCTCTGATTTCTGGAGTAAAATCGCTGAGGAGAGGAGTGTCTGACACCAATGGCAGAAAGGGTCTTGCCATCTTGTTCGCACCTTGCCAGCATATCTTTCACTTTAGGGCCATACAAAGAAGTAGCCTTGATGGGGGCGTTCATGAAGGAAGCCTTAAAGGAGTCCGCAAAATCGCATCCAGGCATGTCGTGTGGTGACTATACCCGCTCCTGCCGCTCTAGCCGCCCTTTCCATTGCGTGAGAAATATGACGCATGGAAGAGTTGGAAATGGACTCTAGGGTGGCTATCTGAAAAGCCAAGTTGTCACGGACCTTGTCAGAAACAGCTCCTGCCAAGGTTTCAGAGAGCTGGTTGATAAGATCCCTTTGAAGCCTGGTAAAGTGTGCCAAATAGTTCAAAGACCTCACGGCAAAGGTTGATGAAGCAAACACATGCTTCCCTAGTCTGTCAATCACTCGGGACTCCTTGTTGGCCAGATAGACAGTTTGGCTATCTTCTGCCAAATCCTTCTTAGATACAGCCGCCACTACCACAGCATCTACTGGAAGACCTCGTGACCAATGTGGGTGCTCAGCTGGTGGCGATAATATTTTATCTGGTCTCCTTGGTATCGCTTCCAGGGTGTCAGGAGCCTTCCATGTGTGCTGGATGATGAGCTGGATGAGCACATTGGCAGGTGGGGTGACCCAGGAGGTAGGGAGGCCGGGCACAAAAGGCCTGCAGGAATATGGATTCCTCAGAGGAAGGGTTAGAGGACTTGCAGTCACCTCTCTGTCTAAGGATCTCAAGGATGTCACCAAAGGACACCTCATCAGAAGGTGACCATGGGGACCCCTCCCCGTCATCAAAATCTGTATCTTCAGTCAATGACTCCGCAGTGGAGTCCATGTGCTTCCTCTTGCATGATGCTTTGTGGGGTACTTCCTCAGTGGGAGGTTCTGTGGAAGACTGCAAAGAGGGGGTCTCCTGAGGAGGAGAAACCTGATGCCCTTGTGTCCGGTGTCCGGTGGTTGTGGCTTGTGACAGTTGTGGCACAGAGGGGGGAGAGGACTCGGACATGGACATGTGGGATTTGCCAGCGGAGGCAAGCACCCTCTACATGGCCTGGAAGGCCAGCCCGTCCAAGGAGGGATGGGAGCCCAGAACCAAGCATGACAACCTCGGAACAGGGGTCACACCCCGCCCTGATGAGCCCACCCACAGACCAGGAGTCTCAAGAGGAATGTGAACCATGAGAGAGAGAGGATCCCTGGAGGGTGCCATAGAAGAAATTGGCGTGGAACCAGGAATGCCCGCCCCCATGCCACTAACCTGAGAATGGCTCGATGCCCAGTGCACCAAAAGTCACAAAGATGACTCCGGTTCCAAAGTGAGATCCACTCCTGGAGTCGGAGGAAGGGAAGCTGCTGTCAGAGTAATAAGCTTCGAAAATTGGGTAGAAGTAGAAGGAGGAGTGTACGTTGGAGTTTGAGGAGATATACGTTCACCTGAAGGAGGGAACATGGACTTCGACGGTTGAGAGAGACCTCTGGCCACAAGCAACTGGTCAACAAGCCGCAGCACATCTTGTTCAGAGAGACTCTTGGTTGACCTCATAGAGAAAGCTGATGGCGATTCTGGCCTTTCTAGAAAAAGGACTATACTGACTGCCATTAAATGGATCCAATAAAGAAGAATACTTAGTCCTTGCTAATTCAATAGGTGCAGAGCCCAGAACCGAAGACATCTGCACCGAAGAAAACAGTATGGAAGTAATCTGCGCCGACTTCAGCACCATAGTAGTTGAAGGTGTCTGCAACGTAAAGGCAAAAGTCTGCCCCAATGGGTACAGTACCGTCAAGGAAAGTGTCTGCACCGGTAATATGGACAGTGCTGAGAAGGACTGCACTGAAGGACATGGTGCCGAAAAATCTGCGCCGTGCAGTACAGAAAAGTCATACTCGGAGACAAAGGGGATTGTACCTGCATGGACGGTGCCTGTAAGGTCTGCGACGGAACTGTCAGTGCCGTAGTTGTCTACACCAGGAACTCTGGTGCCGGTATCGATAAGGACGACACAGCTGGAGCCAGAATCATTTGGGGTAGTGCCGAGCCTGGAGCCAACAGGGTCACAGGTGGCAGTGCCGAAGTAGTAATCAATTTCACCTTCTTATGAGTCAACTCCTGACGATCTCTAGAGGGAGAAGAGGGGAGCGACTTTGATGATGAAGAGGAAGAACACCTCTTACGGGGGTTTAACAGGAGGGGGTGAGCCCTCCGACCCAGAAATAGCCTCAATGAAAGGAGACTTGAGAAGACCTTTCAAAATTACCTTATTCTTCCTCTCGTTGAGAGTCCTGGTAGAAATATTTTTACAAATCCCACACGGGGGATCCACAGTAAGGTGAGAGACATTCAGACAGTAGACACATAAGTCATGGCTATCAGAAAGTGGTAACTTACGGCCACAATCCTTACACTGCTTGAAACCAACGCTACTTTTCTTAACCAACATAATGATGTGGAGAAGAAGAACAGTACCAAAAAAGAAGAGGAAAGGCTACCCAAAAGGGTAAGAAGAGAAAAGGAAGGATTACCAATGATGGTAATGAAGAATTACCTCAAAGGTAAGAAAAAGGGTAATAAAGGGAAAAGTAAAGGGAGAGAGTCTACAGTATACGATAGGGTAGGAAAATATTAGTAGAAGCTATCTGAAAATATTTAAAGTAAGAACAATGTATAAAACTTTCAAAAAATTAGACAGCTGAGAGAGTGGCTTGACATGGCTGTACAGCAACGCGGCAAACGAGATCTGAGGTAACAGGGGGCAGAGCATACTGGGTAGAACCTTAGCTCGAGAGTTTTTGGCTGACGCGAGCTTGATACTGGCCAGCTTGGTTCCAAGGACAGAACCGATAACCCATCAGTAAGGAATGAACGAAGATTAACATCATCAGATTATTATGTTCTAAACAAAAACTTGTCAGTTCCATAATATAATATGTCTTAGGAGTATCCTTTAAAAAATGTAGCAACTCCTCCATACCAAATGAGTGCTGGATATTTGTATATAAACCTCACTATATCTATTACAATAAAAAATATGTTACTTTCCCATTTTACTTCTTTCATTTTATCTATAAATTCAAACACATACTTGATATACGATGGCAGCTTTACTACCTCTTCAAATAAAAACTCATGCAAGAAACAGGATAGATTGTGGGTAAAATACCCACATGCTAAGACTATGGGATGTCCTGATGGATCTTGTAAATTTCTGTGAATTTTGGGGACACGGTAAAAATAAGGCATAGTACATTCCTTCACATTGAACTTGTATGTCCTCATAAGAAAAATACTTCCATTTATACCCTTTATTAAGTAAACTGTTATACTAATTTAATGCTGCTTCATAAAATTCCAAATTCACTTTTTCATATACTTTAACATTTTGTAAATGTGCATAGCACATTTTTAAGTACTGTGTAAAGTGAAGAACTACCAGTTTTCCACCTTTATCTGCAGGCTTGAACATCAATTGTCTATTATGACTAAGTTTCTGCAAACGTAGCCATTCATTTCTACTTAAATTGAACTCAATATTATTTTTATTTTCATAAAACAAATTGAATTCCTTTTCCATACTATAATGTACTAAGGTGGAAAACTGTTGTATCACTTCATTATGAAAAGGATGAATAATAGCACTCTTGTAAGCAATATTTTCAGTATCAAATTTACAAGTAGGCATTCATTTCATGTTCTGACTCACAGGAATAAAAACTCTCTTCATCCACCTAACATCACTATCTACATTTTCACTTCCCTCCACGTTAACCATATCTTTTTTTTATGCCCCTTAAAATAATTGTTCAAGTGTAGCTTTCTGATTAATTTAAAAATTTCACATTTTACTTACAACACACCCTAACAAATGTTGCTATATTAAGCAAGAAATACAATTTAAAAAAATCAGGAAGGTGCATCCAAAAGAACATATGTATGTTTGCATAGTACTAAAACTTCTATGTGCGGAGGTGATTAATGGTTTGAAAACAGTCCATTGCCCAAGGTACAATTAATCCATCACTGCTTAGGACAACACAAGAAGAATGATCCCCACTTTTCCAAATAGGATTTTGTAGTAATACATCTTCTGGCTTCTTACAAGATGTTACTAAGCTCTGACAGCCTATAACTAAAAGTATCATGCTGAGAAGATCCACAATGTAAGCCTTTAGTT